>NC_069501.1:91768419-92066621 GCF_027579735.1 Bombina bombina
TATATCAGTCCCTTCCCTAAGTTCTGGCATTGCCCATTACATATTTTTCTCTTGGGCATGCAATACTGGTTCTAGCACAGAAGTGTACACACACTCAGTCTGTCCTCCTGCCCAGAGCTGCTGCCCTCTTATATTCCCACACACTACATCAGGCATCACATGGTCACAGCATCCAGCAACCTCTAGGGCATCCTCCTCTCTCTGTTCTCCATTCTCACTCATAAGCAGGGGTAAACCCAGCTCTCTCACCAGTCCCTCTACTCTAGAAATTGTCACATGGCACACATTGTCATAATCAATGGCAATATATCCCTTTTAACTGGCACAATACATTACTGGTATACACACAGGCAGAGCTGCATTAAACCTTAGCCCCCCCCAGTAACCATGTTCAAGGGAATCATTCTCCATCCTTTGGTGGGATACCCCCAGCCTCCCCTCTGGGTCCCCAAAGTTTCACACAGTACATCAGTTGGTGCAGGGCCCTCTACTGGCCCTTCCAGGTTGCAGGAGTTGTCTTCTGGGGCGTACTGACAAAGCATCCGGCCCAAATCATCCCCCAGCAAAACATCAACAGGGATATCCGCAGAAATCCCCACCTCCCGCAAACCTTTTCCAACACCCCAATCCAGGGCTGCACATGCCGAAGGGCACTCCCCGCAAACTTCTTCTTTATCCATAGTCTCTCCTGGGATAATATCCTCTGCCACTTCAGGGCGCACCAAGCAATATCCAGCCCCAGTGTCCTGAAGTCTCAAGGTCACATGGTCTCCCTCTGTGACACTCTGCAGATTACCTGCCGACCCACCCACAAACAAAGCTGCTGCAGGTTTCCCTAATGTATTCCAAACCCAGACTTCATGTTGAGGTTTCTCTTTGATGGGGCAGGCAAAACTCAGGTGCCCAAACTCGTGGCACCAAATACATGGGCGGGTATCCCCCTTGCCAAATGCAACTTCTGCCCCCTTGATGGGCAATGTTCCAGGGGAAGGTACTTCTGTAGAATTAGTTGTCAGTTGCTGGCACATTCCCTCCCTCCAAGTAGTTGATACAGCTTGCACAGTTGAACACTTGGCTACTCGTGCTTCATTGTTAGTGTTGTCTGGAAATTACACAAAAACATTTAATTTCTTTTAGTACTATACAAATAGTACTATACTAAAAAAACTCTAGATATCTCCCACCACTGCCAACCAGTTTGTGACAAATTAAGCCTTTCAACGTCACAATAGGGAGTGTGTGGGCATGAAGGGGTTAATAGCACGCAGCTCTGGTTCCCTTAACCTTTAACTCACAAAATTAACCCCCAAATCTTGTCCACACCAACCCAGTATAACACAAGTCACTGCCAACACCAAAACACTGAATAAAGGGGTGTTTTGGAACCCCAATAGCTCACACAATTTAACAATTAGATAACGTGCCTTTAACCTTGTCTCTTTAGAGTGTGAATTTAGATTTTAGAGCCCAACGACAGAATTATATTTTCTATCGGCTAGATTACGAGTTTTGAGCGCTATAGGGAAATTAATGAACGCAACAAAAGTGGTGTTATTTAATCCCCTATAGCGCTGTCATTACAAGTTTTAAAAAAAACAGGCTTGTGTGGGTGATATGGCTGCGTTGAGCTCCATACCGCAACAAAAACAAGTGCTGTGTTTGATGTGCTTGTGCATGTTTTCCCCATAGGTAATGCTTGCTGGGCTAACGAGCCTTTTCTCTTGTAAGGTGTATCCAGTCCACGGATCATCCATTACTTGTGGGATATTCTCCTTCCCAACAGGAAGCTGCAAGAGAATCACCCACAGCAGAGCTGTCTATATAGCTCCTCCTCTAACTGCCACTACCAGTCATTCTCTTTCAGCTCTCGACAAGAAAGGAAGTAGCTAGAGAGATGTGGTGTTTTTATTTAGTTTATCTTCAATCAAAAGTTTGTTATTTTCAAATGGTACTGGAGTTGTACTATTTTAGCCTCAGGCAGAAAGTAGAAGAAGAGTCTGCCTGTGGTCTTTGATGATCTTAGCAGGTTGTAACTAAGATCCATTGTTGTTCTCACACATTGTAAGGATTCCGCTCCATGTTTTACCTATGCCTTTCCCATTCACCTGACCTCAGCCTTACCTGTACTTAAGGCATCAGCTGACTGCAGACAGGTGCTTAATTATTAAGTTTCTAGACTAGCTCTGAAGCGTGTCTGTTTTCCACTTGCTGTGCGTTTATTCTGAAAACAAACCACACAGCTTTTCTACCAATTTTGAATCAGCTACTATCTTGGGATTACTTATTTTATACTGCCGGTTCATATGCTCATTTTGCTTACAGAAAGTTTTACAGAGGCGAGTTTTGCTTTTTAGCGTGCACGCTACAACAGAGACTTATTTCATACTGCAGTGTGTTTGCTGCCGTCTCCCTCTGAGTTATCTATCACCTCTGAGCCACTGAAGCGTTTCTCACACACCGGACTTCAACCTCCCTTTCACTGCAACACAGCGCAACTCTTCTACAAACAACCTCCCACGGACTAAGTACCAGGACGTCTCAGAATTAATTCCGCTTCTATTACACACCATCCGGTGACTGGGGGTAAGCGCTGTAGTTACTTTAAGGTGTGCTGTACAAATAAACATTGGACTTTACTTCTCCCTGCTACTCTACTGACCGCAAGACTATCAGCACATGTGAAGACTGATCTGTGACAAACTAACTAACAGTGTCTAAAACTGACAGTTACACATCACACTGAACTGTTATATCTTACTCCAGCACTAATAGCAACTCTACCTGCTTTCTGGAACTCTGCTTTTCTTTATCAAGATTTATCGTACTGGGAGCTAGCTGAAGTCTAAAGATCGCTACTAACAATCTGATTTATTTTTTATAATTTCTTCTGATCTAGCCTTTGTTTATGTCTATACTACTGCTGTGACGTTCAACAGCATATGTGATTTACATCATTCGTTGCCAGACAAGTTTCTGATCTGCAATCCAATTACCTGAGAATAACAACTTCACTGAAAGCAGCTTGGTCTATGCTGTTCAATAGTCCATTTGCCAAAAGTGATACAAATCATTTATTTTGCATACTCTGCAGTTGTGATCCATCCTCACTCTCTACTAAATCCTTACAGAATAATTAAGCCTTATAAAATATGGATCCAGCAGAATTGCCCCAATTCGTTTACAACCTGTCTAAAAGAGTAGATGAACTCAGTCAAGGCCTTAGGGATCTAAAGGTTGAAAATGAGACTTTAACAAAGGTTATAAGAGAGACAACTCCTCCCAAAGCAAAAGCTGCTGAATCTATTGTGGAACCACAGATTGCAGCACCTGATTTGTTCAATGGTGATAGGAGTCTCTATCGCCAATATAGGAATGCCTGCCTCCTCACTTTCAACCTTAAGCCACTCACATATCCTAATGATAAGATTAAAGTGCTCACAATGATTACCTATCTACGGGGTGAACCCCGAATCTGGGCAGACACCCTCTTCGAAACCAACGATCCTATTCTATCATCCCTACAGTCTTTTCTAGCAGTCATGGATGAACTTTATTCAGACTCAAATTTACAATTGACTGCAGAAAGTAAGATGCGGAAACTAAAGCAAGGCAACCGTCCTGTTGAAGTCTATATAACGGAGTTTAAACAACATGCCATTGACTCCCAATGGAACGTGATTGCCTTAAGAAACCAATTTCGTCTAGGACTCTCGGAAGCAGTTAAAGATGAGCTAGCCCGAACTGATCTCCCTGACTCCTTAGACGGCCTCATGAAGCTCTCAATGCAAATAGATAGAAGGCTTCGCGAAAGGAAGTCAGAGCGTCAAATTGGGGATTCTTCTTACAAGAGATCATTCCATCCTCCTCCAACTGCTTCTTCATCAAGTGTGCCTGAACCTATGGATATAGGCTTTATGCGGGGTCCATTGACCTCTGAAGAAAGGTTTAGAAGAAAATCAAAAGGACTGTGTATGTATTGTGGAAGTCCAAACCATCCTATCCGCGAATGCCCCTCCCTACGTAAAAATAAAAACAGTAAGTCTCTCTTACATTTGACTTCAATGATTGAACATGATAAACCAATTCACTGTACTTTAACCCTCTCTTTACAGTGGGACAGCAATCGCATGACGAAAGAAGCTATAATTGACACAGGAGCCCAAGGGAATTACATAGATAAAGCTATTGTTGAAAAAAATAAAATACCTCTCATCACTAAATTGTCTCCTGTCTCTATACGGGTGGTAGATGGGTCTGAAATTTCTTCTGGTCCTATTACTCAGCATACAATTCCCATTCTGGTATCCACCCTAGGTTCACATCAGGAATACATCACGTTTGATGTTATTACCTCTCCTCTATTCCCCATTGTACTAGGGTTGCAATGGCTTCGTCTACACGAACCTGTGATCAATTGGAGTTCTTTGGAAGTAAAATTTGATTCACCATATTGCCAGCAAACCTGTCTAAATCATTCTGTTCTCTTCCATTTGACAGAAACTCCACACATACCTAAAGTATATGAGAAATTTGCAGACGTATTCAGTAAGAAGGAAGCTGATACTCTACCTCCTCATCAGTCGTATGACTGTCCGATCGACCTCAAACCTGGTACCACTCCTCCCTACGGTCATCTCTACCCTCTTTGCCAACCTGAGCTTGATCATTTAAAGACGTATTTAGATGAAAACTTAAAAAAAGGTTTTATACGTCCTTCAGTCTCTCCAGCAGCAGCCGGGTTCTTCTTCGTAAGAAACAAAGATAATTCCCTTCGACCAATCATCGACTTCAGGGAACTCAATAAAATTACGATAAAAAACAGGTATCCCCTACCACTCATCCCCGAACTCATTGAACGCCTTCAACATGCCAAAATCTTCACCAAATTAAATCTAAGAGGGGCTTATAACCTTGTCCGCATAAGAGAAGGGGATGAGTGGTTGACCGCTTTTAGGACAAGATACGGCCTGTTTGAGTACCTGGTAATGCCGTTCGGGTTAACTAACGCCCCGGCCACATTCCAGTATTTTATTAACGATATATTTCACGATCTTCTTGATACTTGTGTGGTCGTATACCTGGACGACATTCTAGTGTACTCAAACACGCTTGAAGAACATGTTAAACATGTTAGTTGGATACTTTCCAGGCTCCAAGTCCATACGCTATATGCAAAGCTAGAAAAGTGTGTATTCCACACCAAAGAAATAGTTTTTTGGGGTACTCCATTGGCCCAAAAGGTATCCAAATGCAGGCTAACAAAGTCGATTCAGTAAAAAACTGGCCACAACCAAAAAATAGGAAGGAACTACAACGTTTCCTCGGGTTTAGCAACTATTATAGAAAGTTTATTAAAAATTTCTCTCAAATTACTAAACCTCTCACTGTACTCACCAGTTCCAGTACACCTTTCACCTGGAACACCAAGGCAACTGAAGCTTTCAACTCATTAAAAAACTCCTTCTGCTCAGCTCCAATACTTCAATTTCCTGACCCTTCCCTCCAATTCATTTTGGAGGTGGATTCCTCCGATTATGCCCTTGGAGCTGTCCTCTCGCAAAGACGCAGTATAACCCAACCACTACATCCAGTAGCTTTCTATTCCAAAATTCTTTCTGCACCTGAGATGAACTATGCTGTTGGAGAAAAGGAACTTCTGGCGATAAAACGTGCCTTTGAACATTGGAGGCATCTCCTGGAGGGCACCATCTTACCAATAATCATCTACACGGATCACCGTAATCTCGAGTTCCTACAGAGGAATAAAACTCTCTCTAGTCGACAGGTAAGATGGAGCCTATACTTCAGCAGGTTTAACTATTAAATCATCTACAGGCCCGGCTCTAAAAACGGAAAGGCGGACGCACTTTCCAGGAAAGACCCTAGACCTCCAAACACTCAGGAATCTACTTCTATCATTCCTCCAGATAGATTTTTGGGTCTACTGTCCACCTTCAAGACGCAACTTCAAACAGCTTTACGGTCAGATCCTCAGCTACATCAACTCCGACTATCTCGTAGAAACAACCTCTACTATCATGGGACTCTCTTGTATGTCCCCGAAATTCTTAGACCTGCTCTGATTAAACAACATCATGATCCACCTCTCCTTGGACATCCAGGTATTACGAAAACAAAGGAACTTCTCAGCAGATCCTACTGGTGGCCAAATTTGGAAACATCTGTTAAAAACTATATCTCAAACTGCTCCATCTGCATTACTTCCAAAAAGGAAAGGGCCAAGCCATATGGACATCTTCTTCCAATTCAAATACCTGATAGACCTTGGTTACATCTCGGCATGGACTTCATAGTTGAATTACCTGTGAGTTCAGGTTTCAACACCATTCTAGTTGTTACAGACATCCTGACCAAAATGGCTCATTTTATCCCTTTTAACAAACTTCCCACTTCCAGTGAGACAGCACAACTCTTCTTAAATTCTATTGTCCGATACCACGGAATTCCTTCCATCATAACAACTGATAGGGGTACTCAGTTTACCTCGAAGTTCTGGAAAAGTCTTTCTGCTCAACTGAAAATTGATCATCGCCTAAGTACTGCCTTCCATCCACAAACAAATGGCCAAACAGAGAAATTAAATCAATGGCTAGAGCAGTATCTACACTGTTATTGCTCTTATCAGCAAAATGAATGGTCACAATACCTATATCTGGCCGAATTTGCCTACAATAACTCGGTTAATTCATCCACCAAAGTTTCACCCTTCTTTGCAAACTATGCTTTTCATCCTCATTTCTCCCTGGAACAAACGGATAACCCAAATTCTCCTTGTGTAGATGATCTACTACAGAAGCTCGCTGAAAACTTCCACTTCCTAAAAACAAATATTCAACAGGCTCAAACTTCACAGAAGAAATACTACGACTTACGCAGACGACCATCACCATCTTATGCCATAGGCGATAAAGTTTGGCTTTCAACAAAAAACATCAAAATCCCTGTTCCCAGTAAAAAACTAGCAGGATTATATATCGGACCGTTCACTATCACTCACGTTGTTAACCCAAATGCAGTTACTCTGGACCTTCCTAGTTCTATACCCATCCATCCTACTTTTCATGTGTCCCTTCTTAAACCAGCTTCAGATGATCCTTCAGTGAAAACCATATTACCACCTGTACCTGTAACCCTAGATTCGGACACTTATGAAATTCAAGACCTCCTGGATTCCAGACGGCATAAAGGTGTTTTACAATATCTGGTCAGATGGAAAGGCTACTCACCTGATGATGACACTTGGGAGCCTTATACCAATATAGATGCACATAGACTCATCTCTCGTTTCCACAGACGATATCCCCTTAGACCTAAACATCAAGCCGAGGATCGGCTTGCTTGAAGGGGGGCGTATGTAAGGATTCCGCTCCATGTTTTACCTATGCCTTTCCCATTCACCTGACCTCAGCCTTACCTGTACTTAAGGCATCAGCTGACTGCAGACAGGTGCTTAATTATTAAGTTTCTAGACTAGCTCTGAAGCGTGTCTGTTTTCCACTTGCTGTGCGTTTATTCTGAAAACAAACCACACAGCTTTTCTACCAATTTTGAATCAGCTACTATCTTGGGATTACTTATTTTATACTGCCGGTTCATATGCTCATTTTGCTTACAGAAAGTTTTACAGAGGCGAGTTTTGCTTTTTAGCGTGCACGCTACAACAGAGACTTATTTCATACTGCAGTGTGTTTGCTGCCGTCTCCCTCTGAGTTATCTATCACCTCTGAGCCACTGAAGCGTTTCTCACACACCGGACTTCAACCTCCCTTTCACTGCAACACAGCGCAACTCTTCTACAAACAACCTCCCACGGACTAAGTACCAGGACGTCTCAGAATTAATTCCGCTTCTATTACACACCATCCGGTGACTGGGGGTAAGCGCTGTAGTTACTTTAAGGTGTGCTGTACAAATAAACATTGGACTTTACTTCTCCCTGCTACTCTACTGACCGCAAGACTATCAGCACATGTGAAGACTGATCTGTGACAAACTAACTAACAGTGTCTAAAACTGACAGTTACACATCACACTGAACTGTTATATCTTACTCCAGCACTAATAGCAACTCTACCTGCTTTCTGGAACTCTGCTTTTCTTTATCAAGATTTATCGTACTGGGAACTAGCTGAAGTCTAAAGATCGCTACTAACAATCTGATTTATTTTTTATAATTTCTTCTGATCTAGCCTTTGTTTATGTCTATAGTACTGCTGTGACGTTCAACGGCATATGTGATTTACATCATTCGTTGCCAGACAAGTTTCTGATCTGCAATCCAATTACCTGAGAATAACAACTTCACTGAAAGCAGCTTGGTCTATGCTGTTCAATAGTCCATTTGCCAAAAGTGATACAAATAATTTATTTTGCATACTCTGCAGTTGTGATCCATCCTCACTCTCTACTAAATCCTTACACACATAATTGAAGAGAGAGGTAACTTCAGCTGGGGGAATGGCGTGCAGGGTCTCCTGCTATGAGGTATGTGCAGTTTAAATTTTTCTAGAGAAATGAATATGCTAGAAAATGCTGTTAATACCGGATTTATTTAAGGTAAGCCTGATTACAGTGATTTAATAACGACTAGTATCATGCTTGCTGTAAAAGGTAATATTCTTATTACTTTCTCACATTACTGAAAAATAAAACGTTTCCTGGAAGTGTTTAAACGTTTTTTTATACATATTGGTGATAAAACTTTATTGGAAGTGGGTGCAATGCTCTGTTAGTCTATTATACACACTGTAAAAATGTACTGATTTTACTTTCAAGAGACCAGGGATTCTCTTCTCTGGTGGCTATCTCGAGTCCATCTGTCCAAAGGTATGACCTTCCGCAGGCCAGATTGGACAATAGTAACAACAGATGCCAGCCTTCTGGGCTGGGAGGCAGTCTGGAACTCTCTGAAGGCTCAGGGGTCATGGTCATGGACTCAGGAGGAGGCTCTCCTTCCGATAAACATTCTGGAACTAAGAGCGATATTCAATGCTCTTCAGGCTTGGCCTCAGCTAGCGGCAGTGAGGTTCATCAGATTTCAGTCGGACAACATTACGACTGTAGCTTACATCAACCATCAAGGGGGAACAAGGAGTTCCCTAGCAATGTTGGAGGTTTCAAAGATTCACTCTTGCCACCTATCAGCTATCCATATCCCAGGAGTAGAGAACTGGGAGGCGGATTTTCTAAGTCGACAGACTTTTCATCCGGGGGAGTAGGAGCTCCATCCGGAGGTGTTTGCACAGTTGATTCAACGTTGGGGCAAACCAGAACTGGATCTCATGGCATCTCGCCAGAACGCCAAGCTTCCATGTTACGGATCCAGGTCCAGGGATCCCAAGGCAGCGCTGATAGATGCTCTAGCAGCGCCTTGGTCCTTCAACCTGGCTTATGTGTTTCCACCGTTTCCTCTGATCCCTCATCTGATTGCCAAGGTCAAGCAGGAGAGAGCATCAGTGATTTTGATAGCACCTGCGTGGCCACGCAGGACTTGGTATGCAGATCTGGTGGACATGTCATCTTTTCCACCATGGACTCTGCCTCTGAGGCAGGACCTTCTACTTCAGGGTCCTTTCAACCATCCAAATCTAATTTCTCTGTGGCTGACTGCTTGGAGATTGAAAGCTTGATTTTATCAAAGCGTGGTTTCTCCGAGTCGGTCATTGATACCTTAATACAGGCGCGAAAGCCTGTCACCAGGAAAATCTATCATAAGATATGGTGTAAATATCTTCATTGGTGTGAATCCAAGGGTTACTCATGGAGTAAGGTCAGGATTCCTAGAATATTATCTTTTTTCCAAGATGGATTGGAGAAGGGTTTGTCAGCAAGTTCCTTAAAGGGACAGATTTCTGCTCTGTCTATTCTTTTGCACAAACGTCTGGCTGAGGTTCCAGACATGCAGGCATTTTGTCAGGCTTTAGTCAGAATTAAGCCTGTGTTTAAACCTGTTGCTCCGCCTTGGAGTTTAAATTTAGTTCTTAAGGTTCTTCAAGGGGTTCCGTTTGAACCTTTGCATTCCATAGATATTAAGCTCTTATCTTGGAAAGTTTTGTTTTTAGTAGCTATCTCCTCGGCTCGAAGAGTTTCGGAGTTATCTGCTTTACAATGTAATTCTCCTTATCTCATTTTTCATTCTGATAAGGTAGTTTTACGTACCAAACCTGGTTTTCTACCTAAGGTGGTATCTAATAAAAATATCAATCAGGAGATTGTTGTACCGTCACTGTGTCCTAATCCTTCTTCAAAGAAGGAACGTCTTTTACATAATCTTGACGTGGTTCGTGCTTTAAAGTTTTATTTACAAGCTACTAAATATTTTCGTCAAACATCTGCATTGTTTGTTGTCTACTCTGGATAGAGGAGAGGCCAAAAGGCTTCGGCAACTTCTCTTTCTTTTTGGCTAAGGAGTATAATACGCTTAGCTTATGAGACTGCTGGCCAGCAGCCTCCTGAAAGGATTACAGCTCATTCTACTAGAGCGGTAGCTTCCACATGGGCTTTTAAGAATGAGGCTTCTGTTGAACAGATTTGTAAGGCGGCGACTTGGTCTTCGCTTCATACTTTTTCAAAATTCTATAAATTTTATACTTTTGCTTCTTTGGAGGCTATTTTTGGGAGAAAGGTTTTGCAGGCAGTGGTGCCTTCCGTTTAAGCACCTGCCTTGTCCCTCCCTTCATCCGTGTCCTATAGCTTTGGTATTGGTATCCCACAAGTAATGGATGATCCGTGGACTGGATACACCTTACAAGAGAAAACAAAATTTATGCTTACCTGATAAATTTATTTCTCTTGTGGTGTATCCAGTCCATGGCCCGCCCTGTCATTTTAAGGCAGGTGTGTTTTATTTTAAAACTACAGTCACCACTGCACCCTATGGTTTCTCCTTTCTCTTGCTTGTCTTCGGTCGAATGACTGGTAGTGGCAGTTAGAGGAGGAGCTATATAGACAGCTCTGCTGTGGGTTATCCTCTTGCAGCTTCCTGTTGGGAAGGAGAATATCCCACAAGTAATGGATGATCCGTGGACTGGATACACCACAAGAGAAATAAATTTATCAGGTAAGCATAAATTTTGTTTTTTTCCCACCGCTCCCTTAAGACAACGCTGGTATTACAGGTTTTTTTAAACCCGGCGTTAGCTACAAAAAGGTGAGCGTAGAGCAAAATTTAGCTCCACATCTCACCTCAATATCAGCGTTGCTTACGGTAGCGGTAAGCTGGCTGAACGTGCTTGTGCACGATTTCCCCATAGGAAACAATGGGGCTGATCTGGCTGAAAAAAAGCCTAACACCTGCAAAAAAGCAGCGTGCAGCTTCTAACGCAGCCCCATTGTTTCCTATAGGGAAAATAAATTTATGCCTACACCTAACACCCTAACATGAACCCAGAGTCTAAACACCCCTAATCTTACACTTATTAACCCCTAATCTGCTGCCCACGCTATCGCTGACACCTACATTATATTATTAACCCCTAATCTGCCGCTCCGGACACCGCCGCCACCTACATTATACCTATGAACCCCTAATCTGCTGCCCCCAACATCGCCGACACCTACATTATAGTTATTAACCCCTAATCTGCCCCCCAACGTCGCCGCAACTATATTAAATTTATTAACCCCTAACCCTAAGTCTAACCCCCCTAACTTAAATATAATTTAATTTAAACAAAATAAATTTAACATAATTAAATAAATTAATCCTATTTAAAACTAAATACTTACCTATAAAATAAACACTAAGCTAGCTACAATATAACTAATAGTTACATTATAGCTAGCTTAGGATTTATATTTATTTTACAGGCAACTTTGTATTTATTTTAACTAGGTACAATAGTTATTAAATAGTTATTAACTATTTAATAACTACTTAGCTAAAATAAGTACAAAATTACCTGTAAAATAAATCCTAACCTAAATTACAATTACACCTAACACTACACTATCATTAAATAAATTCCCTAAACTACATACAATTAAATACAATTAAATTAAATAAACTAAATTACGAAAAAAAAACCCCACTAAATTACATTAAAAAAAAAGAATTATAAGAATTTTAAACTAATTACACCTAATCTAATCCCCCTAATAAAATAAAAAATCCCCCCAAAATAATAAAAATCCCTACCCTATACTAAATTACAAATAGCCCTTAAAAGGGCCTTTTGCGGGGCATTGCCCCAAAGTAATCAGCTCTTTCACCTGTAAAAAAAATACAATACCCCCCCCAATATTAACACCCACCACCCACACACCCAACCCTACTCTAAAACCCACCCAATCCCCCCTTAAAAAAACCTAACACTACCCCCCTGAAGATCTCCCTACCTTGAGCCGTCTTCACCCAGCCGGGCACAAGTGGACCTCCAGAGGGGCAGAAGTCTACATCCGATCCAGGCAGAAGAGGTCCTCCAAGTGGCAGAAGTCTTCATCCAAGCGGCATCTTCTATCTTCATCCATCCGGAGCGGAGCCGATCCATCTTCAAGCCAGCCGACGTGGAGCCATCCTCTTCAAACAACGTCCTAACACTGAATGAAGGTTCCTTTAAATGACGTCATCCAAGATGGCGTCCCTTGATTTCCGATTGAACTTCAATCCTATTGGCTGATTTAATTTAAATTATATTTAAGTTAGGGGGGTTAGGGTTAGGTTTAGACTTAGGTTTAGGGGTTGATAAATTTAATATAGTAGCGGCGACATTGGGGTGGCAGATTAGGGGTTAATAAATGTAAGTAGGTTTTGGCGATGTTAGGGATGGCAGATTAGGGGTTAATAAAAATGTAACTAGTGTTTGCGAGGCGGGAGTGCGGCAAGACTTGTAATGGCTGTGGTGCTGTTTTTCAGCGTTAAAAGACGAATGCACAAACTTGTAATTCAGCTGTATTGTTTCGGTTTAGGGGCTAATAGTTTAATTTAGTATTTTTCATTGTGGGGGGGCTTGCAGTTTAGGGGTTAATAGGTTTATTATAGTGGCGGCGGTATAGGGCTTAATAACTTTAGTATAGTGGGGGCGATGTGGGCGGATGGCTGATTAGGGGTTAATAATATTTAAATAGTGTTTGCAATGCGGGAGTGCAGCGGTTAAGGGATTAATAACTTTAGTATAGTGGTGAAGATGTCGGGGAGCAGCGGAATAGGGGTTAATAATTTTATTAGTGGCAGCGATATCGGGAGCGGCAGATTAAGGGTTAATACATTTATTATAGTGTTTGCGATGCGGGAGGGCCTCGGTTTAGGGGTTAATAGGTAGTTTATGGGTGTTTAGTGTACTTTTAAACACTTTAGTTATGAGTTATTTGCTACAGATTTGTAACGTAAAACTCATAACTACTAAATTTAGATGGCGTTACAGATCTTGTCGTTTTAGGCTGTAATGCTATTTTTTTAGCCAGAACGCGAAACTCGTAATACCAGCACTATGGGAATCCCATGAAAAAACATAATTTTTACGAGTACGGTACTGACAATGCGTTACAGGCTAAAAGGCTTGCGGTACAGCTATACTGACAAGACTTGTAATGGCTGTGGTGCTGTTTTTCAGCGTTAAAAGACAAATGCACAAACTTGTAATCCAGCTGTATGTGTTTAATAACAAAAATATCAATACAGGTTACACAGTGCCAAATTATAAAGACATTCAAAATAACATGCATGTGCAATGTTACAATTCTTTAAAATGAAATGGGACATGAAATAAACAAACACATTATCTAAGCTTTTTTACCAAATTCCTTTAGATATGTGGAGAACCACCTCCCATGATGTTAGCTGCTTGAGTCCCAGGGTAATTTAAAATAAAAGTTTCTCTGTAAAATGCAATTAAACTCAGCTTTCTTTGTCTTGTCAAAGCCATCGCCCTTGTGATAATTTACGACTAGTCTACCAGTCATAAGCAGTCTTAACTCCCAGTATCAGGAAGTAACATCCACCCAGAGAAGGGGGAGGAGGGGGTCTTAGATCACAGTATTTCTGAACACAGATATCTCAACAGAGATAGCTTATGGTGCTGTGCTGACACCTGATGCTTCTGGAGCCTCCAAAATAAAGAAACAGTATCCTAAATATATTCAAGCTGTGTGTGTCAGTGCCATATGTGTATGATTTGAGATCACCCAACATAGCAATATCCCTGCTTAAGGAATTTGCCTGTGCTGTACGGAAAATCCTCAAAAACCTCCTTACATGGCTCTATCACTTTATTTTATCACAATGTACTACAAAAGAGCATCTAAGGCAGACAAGCCTGTGAAAACACCTAACCCTGCTGGGGCAAAAATGGACGCTTATTTTAAAACAGCAGATACTGCTATTTCGTCACCCCAATCACCAGCAGCCATTGGCCCTGAAGATAGCACTGCAGCGCTGTCACAACAGGAAACAGATCACACCATCACAAGAGCAGATCTGAGGTTATTGCCTTCGAAAGAAGACTTTAAAACTTTTATGGTTCAGGTGAGCCAGATGATTAAAGACAGCCTCACGGAAGTGAAAAGAGACATAGCAGATCTGGGCCAGAGAGTTCTACAAGTCGAAGAACAAACTGAGGAATTATCTTCTGACACTAACAATATGGCGTGCGCTGTCAAACAACATAATGCCACCATTCTTCTGCTACAATCTCAAATAGAAGATTTAGATAATCGAAACAGAAGGCAGAACTTAAGAATCAGAGGAGTTCCTGAAGCTATTTCACCTTCGCAAATAAATGCATACCACCAACAGCTCTTCGACCATATACTGAATAATAACACCACTACCCCTATGGTGCTGGATAGAGCACATAGGGCTCTCAGACCGCAACCATCAGCAAAAGAGCCTCCACGTGACATCATAATAAAGTTCCATAAGTACTCTGACAAAGAAGCGATCTTAACAGCTTCCAGAAAGCAGTCTCCAATCAACTTTCAGGGCAGTGACATTCAAATATACGCTGACCTTAGCCCAACAACACTTTTTAAAAGAAAAGAAGCTAGGTACTTAACGCTACATCTCAAAGATCTGGGTATCCCCTATTGTTGGGGTTTCCCTTTTTCATTAAAGGTTGTCAAAGAAAACAAGACCTACACTTACAGAGATGCAGAGGATATTGATGACTTTTGCTCTAGTCTGGGTATACCAGCACCCTCTCTACCATCCTTATCTGAAAGCAAGGGCCCAAAGGACACTCAAAAACCTAAACCCCAGAGGCCTGAATGGTCTACTGCATCCAGGAAAAGAAAAGGTCTTCCACCCTCAGGTGGACCACCTTCAGGATCCAAAGATAGACCTCCATGAAAAGAATATGGACTGCGTTGTCTTGTTCTCCACACGGTCGGAGGGAAACGTGTACTATTTTAATAGCCGACACCAAGTGGCTTCATCCTCCTTAAAGTGCATCTCTTGTCCCCTAGCTTAACTCTACATTGCTCCTTTTATCCTAGGAGTAGCAACATCATTTGATGTTCACCCCCTACAATCCTACTTGCTATGCTGTAAAGTATAGACTTGTTATTTGTTTAAGAATTGTTTTATTGTTCACTTTTAACTGTTTTGCTTGCTATTTTTATTGTTCTAACGTTTATTTGTTTACACAGGTCACATAATGCTTCTTCCCAACCCTACCTCTCTCTCTACTTTTCACCCCTCTTTTCCTCCGAGGGGAGGAGACTGATAGAACCCACCCGCTTGAAACGGTCAGGTAAGACCACCTTAGTCATTAGGCGACAACACATACACTTTAAGAATGACACATAGAACATTGAACTTTCTTTCGCAAAATGCGAATGGGCTCAATTCCCCTATTAAACGATCAATAGCCTTGAGAGGGTTTGAAAAATATAACAACTCCATTATTTTCATTCAGGAGACACATTTCCTGGACACGTCAGAACCCAAATTTACCTCCAAATTTCACCCTACAGGGTTTTTTGGCTCTGCACACAGAAAGAAGAATGGGGTAGGGACTCTAATCCACAAAAATATAGAGTTTCAATTAATTAACAAGGAGGGCAGGATACTGATCTTAGTGGGGCTTATATTCCAACGCCCAGTAACTTTAGTGAACGTTTATGCACCTAGTACTAGGAGAGTACCCTTTTTTAAAAAACTTATAGCCTTAATTGCAGAACACAGAAAAGGATCCTTGATTATAGGTGGGGATTTTAATGTTATACTGGATCCCAAACTAGACTCCACCTCCACCAAACCTAATCCAACATCGAGGCCACCAAACATTGTTTTTGACTTCCTTAAAAAATCAGGGGTGGTTGATATCTGGAGGTTACAGCACCCAGTACAACGCAACTATTCCTTTTTCTCTAGTCCTTGGTCCCAATACACCCGCATTGACTATTTATTCATTGACCAACTTAGCATGGGTCAGGTGAGAGATTCTGACATAAGCCCAACGGTTTGGTCAGATCACTCACTTATCACACTCTCCATGGAATGGCTGGAGGGCCCTCTTTGTCCTTTTGTGTGGAGATTAGATGAATCTCTATTGAATCACACACCCACAAACCATAAAATTCTTCAAACTTTACAAGAATACTTCCAACACAATTCATTACCTGAAATTGCACCACACACCTTATGGGATGCACACAAAGCAGTTGTTAGGGGAGAATATATTAAACAGAGAGCTAGACTAAGGAAACAATTTAATCTTGCTATCGTTAACAACACAGACAAGCTAAACTCCCTAGAATTTCAACATAAACAAAACCCTAAAGATTCGAGGATCCAAATAGAATTAACTAAAGTCAGGAAGGAGTTAAATCATTTATTGACTAGAGAGGCCCAGAGGCGAGCTCTCCACCTAAGAAAGATGTACTTCCATGAGGGAAATCACGTTGGCGCCTTCCTAGCAAGAGCTTTAAGAGAAAAAACAGCCAAAACACATGTATATAATTTAAAAAAAAGAAACGGGGCTATGACACATGATAGCAAACAGATAGCGGATCAATTTAGTAAATATTACCACCAACTTTATAATCTCGGGGAAAATACCTCTCCTACTCACATAACACAAATGTGCAACTATATTGAAGGAGCACAATTAAATACACTCACGTCTGCTCAAAAAGATAAACTAGAGGAACCTATTTCACTGCTGGAAATTCTTAATGCTATCAAAGACCTTCCTTTGAGGAAAAGTCCCGACCCAGATGGCCTTACAAATGCTTACTATAAGCAATATAAAACTCTGCTAGCCCCACACCTACTAAAACTGTTTCACTCACTAGATGACAACAATTCACTATCACCTGTAATGCTAGAAGCACACATATCAGTCATCCTAAAACCAGACAAAAACCCTGAAGACACCAGTAATTACAGACCAATTTCGCTGTGGAATTCTGACCTGAAGATCCTGGGCAAAATCCTATCTAAAAGAATAAATTCTATTATACAAGAATTGATCCACATGGATCAAGTTGGTTTTGTCCCGTCCCGTGAGGCACGTGACAACACCATAAGAGCACTCCTTTTGGCCTCACATGCCAAACATAATAAAATTAAATCGGTCTTTATAACAGTCAATGCTGAGAAAGCTTTCGACCGTATCAATTGGAATTTTCTCAGGGTCTCATTAAAGTCTTTCGGTTTTGGAGAGAAAATGATAACCAGAATTCTTAGCTTATACTCCTCCCCGTCCGCTAGAGTGAAAGTCAATAACATCCTTTCTGAACCCTTTCAAATTGCCATTGGCACTCGACAAGGTTGCCCATTGTCCCCATTACTCTTTATATTGTCTATGGAGGTACTAGCATCCTATGTCAGAATGAATAATAATATCACAGGGATCCCAATTGGCCCACATGACTTTAAAATTGCCCTGTACGCGGACGACCTATTGTTTTCATTAACTTCACCAAGTGTTACAATCCCTGCCCTACTAGAAACCCTTCAAAAATTTAGTAATTTTTCAAATTTTTCCATTAACCTTCAAAAATCAGAAATTCTAAACATTTACATGGACCCCATTGACTTTCAACATTTAGCTAAAATTTGCCCCCTCAAGTTACAGACCGAATCTGTTAAATATCTAAGGATTGCTCTCTCCCCCAATTGTACTACGCTATTTGAGAAGAATTACAGGCCCTTATTACAGACTACACAAAAAGAACTGGCAATCTTGTCTGCTAGACCTCTGTCTTGGTGGGGTAGGATCCAATCCATAAAAATGACCACTTTGCCCAAGATTCTTTACATTTTACAAGCCATTCCTATATCCCTTCCCAACAGCTACACATCCCAACTGCAGTCCACCATTAACGCCTTTGTGTGGGGTAGACACAGACCACGTATAAACAAGAATACACTATACAGGACCACCGAAAGAGAGGTTTGGGTCTGCCAAACATACGGGAATATTACTCAGCTGTTACCCTACAAAGAATCTTGGATTGGCATGGTTCGACGGACACTAAAGCTTGGGTGTCTATAGACTCCCACTTACTTCCAAAAGTGGGCGCGGTGTGTTGGGTACCCAGAGAACTCAGACCAATACAATGCACAACATTAGCCATCCATAGGCTCCTTTTTCATACTTGGGACACAGTGATTTCTACCAAAAATAACATTACTCACTCTCGTTCACCCCTTTTTCTGATCCCTCAGAATGCAGAGTTGGTGGGAGGGCTTGACAACAAATATCGCAGAACCCAAGAATGGGACCATACCTGGCCTTCGGCCAAATTCATTGAAAATGAGAAATTAATAAATACAGATAAATTTGTTGAGTTGTGCTGGGGGCGACCAGGGAGTTGGTTGAAATATGCACAGCTTTCACATTATTTAGCATCCTGCCCTCATAAAGCGGACCTACTGAGACCCCCCCACACCTTTTGAAATGATGTGTCTGCAGAATAAAACAAACCGTCACCCTCTCTCGCTATCTCACAGACAGTTACAAGCCTCAAGCTCTATATCACTTCAATCATATACAGCTAAATGGCAACATGACTGGCATCTAGACATAGACAAAACAGAATGGGAAAACATTTTCAACAAAACATGCAAATCATCCACCTCGCCTCAGATCCTAGAATTAAATTTTAAAGTTCTTACGAGGTGGTACTTAACCCCCACTCGCCTACATTCTATATATGCGGAGGCCTCTAGGTTGTGTTGGAGAGGTTGTGGAAGCCAGGGTCCTTTAATTCACATATGGTGGCAATGCCCCAAGATAACCCCTCTTTGGCAATTAATAGAATCATATTTTAAGAAAACCTTCATACAGGACCTCTCTTTGACTCCTAGAATAGCATTATTAAATGACCTTCCCAGAGGTAAATGTAGATTGAGATCATGTCTCATACAGATCTGTCTCAACGCCGCAAAATCATTGATAGCCAGACACTGGAAGAACCCCCTGACACCCTCTAGAACGATGTGGATTGACAGAGTTAATGACCTTTTAGACTTAGAGGAATATGGCCACCTGAAAACCAACTCCCGTACATCATTCCCAGAGATTAAAGGGACACTGTATCCAAAAAATTTCTTTCGTGATTCAGATTGAGCATGAAATTTTAAGCAACTTTCTAATTTACTCCTATTATCAAATTGTCTTCATTCTCTTGGTATCTTTATTTGAAATGCAAGAATGTAAGTTTAGATGCCGGCCCATTTTTGGTGAACAACCTGGGTTGTCCTTGCTGATTGGTGGATAAATTCATCCACCAATAAAAAAAAGTGCTGTCCAGAATACTGAAACCAAAAAAAAGCTTAGATGCCTTCTTTTTCAAATAATGATAGCAAGAGAATGAAGAAAAATTGATAATAGGAGTAAATTAGAAAGTTGCTTAAAATTGCATGGTCTTTCTGAATTACAAAATAAAAATTTTGGGTACAGTGTCCCTTTAAGTTCTTGTGGGACGAATCCCTACATAACTCATAACACATCATATATAATGGGTCCAGTTGTGAATTAACTTCCATGCTTATCTAGATGGGTCTCCTTACCCCACACGCATCTTCCCTTCTCCCCCACTTTCTTTTTCCCCCCTCTTTCTCTTCCCTCCTTTCTCTCTTCTTCGATCCCTCTCCCTTCTTATTATACCATGTATTCTGGTTGGCTAAGAAATGTTCTGATTGGAATTCTCTTACACTCTCCGCCTGGGAAAGTGGTTTTACATCGACAAAAGCTTACATTGCAGAAGGGATCTAATATACTGATAAAAGAACACTGCATGGACCTTTATAACTTCGGAGAGGGAGAGGACTTATTCTGTTTGGACTCTTCGCCACAATATGTAGTTAGCAGTGTGAACAAAGATACTGTTTGTATAAGTTTGAGTTGAAAAAGAAATCCAACACAAAAGATAGGAAAGTAACATGAGCATGTATTTTTATGCCAAATGTTTTCTGTACCTTATCGAATTAGATAATTCTTGGTATTTGTTATTACCTAATGTATGTATACTTTCTTCAATAAATAAAAAAAGAAAGGAATATAATTAAGGGATATGATTGCTTGTGTTAAATGGGTAACCTTTTTAATGGGATTAATTTAAGATAAATGGAAGCTTTTTTTTTCTCTCCCAAAGTTTTATTGAAGATTTCAAAGGTTTATAATGTAAGATCAGAAAATACATCATAAAACATGTGCTTGAAAACTTTAACATATTCAAAACAAGTTGCAGAGAACACAATATATAGGTTTTGGATAAGCTAAGGTACCATTGCAAATATTTAGGAATAGTAGGTATACAAATATTGCAAAACATTCCATATATGTATACAGGTGATGTTGAGGAAACATGGATGAGTAACCCTGGTTTAAGGTTGTGAGGTAAGTTGGGCTATTTATTATGGTTTATTTATTCAAGTATTCCTCCCATATAAAGCATATAGAGTAGAAGTCATCTATATGATTGGATTGTGTGTATAATTTTTTTCTATTTGGAGCATATGTGACACCATAGTACTCCAAGATGATATAGAAGGTAGGTTGTGTTGTTTCCAGTTTAATGGAATTTTTTTTTTTTTGCACTGCTAATCATAATTGTTCACAATGTTAATCTTAGTTTGCATTTAATTTTGGGGAAACGGTTAAAGAGAAAAAATCACAAATTGAAGGGGAATACTTAATACTTTTTCAATCTCCGTTTTAATTCAGAGCCAGAAATTTTGGGCCGTCGGACATAACCACCATATATGTGAAGGGGTTCCTAAGTCTGGGCAGCCTCTCCAACATTCAGCTGGTGTGTTGTGGAATAATTGGTGTAGTCGAGCAGGTGTGTAATACCATCTAGACATAAGTTTGATATTAATTTCCAACATTGAGACAACAGAAGACGAAGATTTACTCATGTTTTGAAAGAGATGTAGCCATTCCTGTTTGGTAAGGGAACATTCAGCTTTAGTTTCCCATTTACTCACAAAAAAAGTGGAGTGATGTGGAGTAAGTTAGTTGAATTTGTTTATGTACTAGTGAAAGTATACCTTTATTGGGTTGGGGGTGGATACAAAGGTTCTCAAAGGCCATCAGCAGACGGTTCAGTTGGGGTTTGAATGGGTGGGTCGTTATATATTGTAATAGTTGTAAATAGGCAAACCAATTCAGAAATCGGGGTCCGAGTAGAGTGATTATGTCATTGTGAGGTTTCAGCTTACCGTCCTGAAATAAAGTATGTATTGGTATAGATTCACCTTTACTGGGTAGAGTCAGTATATAAAAAGCATTGTGTAGAGCGAAAGAGATATTTCCCATGAGTGGGGTTCATGGAGAATAAGAGGAAGAGATATGGGTGTATTTTCTGATGTTTTTATCCCAGAGATAAAATGTTTCCTTGGTAGTTATAGATGTGTTGGGGGAAAGCTGTCTATGATTTGGGGGGAGCCAGCAGTTCCTTCCAAGCTGGTTGCTATCGGCTAGTGCATGTTCTAATAGGACCCATTCTTTGCTGGTAGTATGCTTACACCAGTCCACTATTTTGGTGTAAAAAGAAGTTAGTCTGTAATGTACAAGGTTGGGAGTTCCAATCCCTCCCAGTTCTTTAGGGTAAAATAAAGTAGCAGTTGCAATTTGTGGCCGTTTGAATGACCATATAAATGTGTTTAGTAGTTTTTGAAGTTGGAATATCATCTGATCGGGTAGGGGTATAGGGAGTATTTGAAAGATATATAAAAATTTAGGGAGCAAGATCATTTTTATTGCGTTTATTCTCCCAAACCATGAGAGGGTTTTAGTGTTCCATGAACTCAGTATGGCATTTGTGGTATGTGTCAAAACCATGTAATTTAAAGATAGAATTTCTTTAAAGGGACAGTCTAGGCCGAAATAAACTTTCATGATTCAGATAGAGCATGTAATTTTAAACAATTTTCCAATTTACTTTTATCACCAATTTTGCTTTGTTCTCTTGGTATTCTTAGTTGAAAGCTTAACCTAGGAGGTTCATATGCTAATTTTTTAGACCTTGAAGCCCACCTCTTTTCAGATTGCATTTTAACAGTTTTTCACCACTAGAGGGTGTTAGTTCACGTATTTCATATAGATAACACTGTGTTCGTGCATGTGAAGTTATCTGGGAGCAGGCACTGATTGGCTAGACTGCAAGTCTGTCAAAAGAACTGAAAAAAGGGGCAGTTTGCAGAGGCTTAGATACAGAGGTTAAAAGTATATTATTATATCTATGTTGGTTATGCAAAACTGGGGAATGGGTAATAAAGAGATTATCTATCTTTTAAAACAATAAAAATTCTGGTGTAGACTGTCCATTTAAATTATTGCTCTATTGCTTTCAAAGTAGAACATGTTATTTGGGTGTATTTAAGCGCTAGATCTAATTGCGCAAAGTTTTCCGTTAAGTCTTTGTATTGTTTGCAATATATTTGTTGGTGTTGAGATTTGACTTTTATAAGAACCCCGTGTAGCACACATTTATGTGCCTCCCATATCATACAATTGTTGTCAATAGAATTTGCATGGTGAGTGAAATATTCAGTGATAGTGTTGGGTATTTTAGTTAGTATTTCTGGGTGATCCAATAAGGAATCATCTATTTTCCAGATATATGGTTCTGAGGGTGTGTCTAGCCAAGACATTTTTAATTTTACGGCCAAATGGTCAGGCCATATTGTGGGCAAGATATCACATTTGATATAGGCTAAACCTTTCTGGTTCATGAAAATGTAGTCTAGCCTACTGTAACATTTATTGGGATGTGAAAAGAAGGTGTAGTCTTTAGTGTCCTGGTGAATAAATCTCCATGTGTCATAGAGGTTAAGGTCTTTCATTTGTAGTGACCTTTTGGAAACCTGAACTGTGGGGTTTGAGCTGTCTTTTGTAGGTTGTAGAGGAGTGTTAAAATCTCCTGCTAAAAAGACGTGGCCCTTTGCAAGGTGTAGGATTTTTGTGAACATGTATTTAAAAAAAGGGGTTTGGTTTGTATTTGGGCATATATGTTAATCAGTGTTATGGGTCTACTATGCCCAAGAAGCATCCATCTTTATCCTTGGTAAGGTGTGTCAGGGTAAAGGGGAGAGATTTCCGAAGCAATATGCTGATACCTTTCTGCTTGGTAGGTACTGCGCTATGGCAATGAGTAGTGAATGTTTTCCCAAAAAATGTAGGCTCTTTGCGGTATCTAATGTGTGTTTCTTGTAGGAAAAGTATGTCTATCTACTGTTTAGCTACGTCTGAAAGGGCTTTGGATTGTTTATGAGGAGAGTTGAGACCTTTCACATTTTGTGTTAACAGGTTTAAGTGTTTTCCAGTTTTGTGATTAAAGTGAGACATAGGTGTTGGAGCTGTAAAAAGATAGTATTAGGAATGACATGTGCGCTATGGTACTACAGGCATAAAAATGTCTGCTAATAATAAGCAAGATTCTGCAAGAAAAATACATAAGAATACAAGTGTTGTGAGTTAACAAATAACAAATAGAGGTGCAAAACAGATAACACATAAGTAATCCAAAATACAGTTCTCTCTTCCTAATGTAGTCACCTATCCTGGTCTTCAGTGGTATTGAGTTACTCTTATAAAAAAGGATACATAAGTACTCAGTCTGCTCATAATGGTTGCAGTGGGATCAGAAAATGTAACATTTAAAGGTGATAGGGGGATCTTATGTGAGGGGTCTACCTTTTGAAGTTCTCTTTAGTGGCAGTGTCCATTTGTGTGTCTCTTTTTCCGGGGGGGGTTAGGGCAAATAATCAGGGGTGGTTGGGTTTGAAGTGCTGCTCCTTGGTGACAGCTGGGCAGTTGCCATTCCTTTCTTATGGGTTGCTGTTTGCCCTAATCCTGGTCCCCTACATTTTGCTTGCCCTGCACACCCATGTGTACCATTCAATTGACTTCAAAAACAAAACTCTGGTAACCCTAATCTCATTCCTCTTGCATCTAAAGCCACCACCCCCTTCCCTTGCGCATTTTGGTCTCCATTTCAGCCACACTCGTAGGTCTGACAATAGACAGGGAGGTGGTGTTGGTATTTTACTTTCCTCTCGTTGCACCTTTCAACAAATACAGCCCTTCTCTTCCATCACATTTTCTGCATTTGAAACACACATGATTCGCTTATTCTCTCCCCTCTCTTTATGCGTTGCAGTCATATACCAATCCCCTGGCTCCGCAACGCTATTTCTAGATCACTTTGCCGCCTGGCTACCTTACTTCCTTTTCTCTGATACTCCTGCCCTCATTCTCAGTGACTTCAACCTCCCTGTTGATAATCCCACTGCCTCCTCTGCAAAACAACTTCTGCAACTCGCTTCCTTTTTCGGTTTGTCACAATGGACTGACTCGCCCACTCACAAAGATGGTCACTCCCTTGATCTGATTTTCAGCTATCGATGCACTACATCAAACTTCACAAACTCATCTTTTCCTCTTTCTGACCACCACCTCCTCACTTGTAAAATCACCTCCCTCCCTACAACTCTCCCTCCTTCTACCCCTCAGACTAAACTTCCCAGAAGTATCAAGTCACTAGATCAGCAACAGCTCGCTAGCTCTCTTGAACCTCTTCTCTCTTCTATCCCCTCTTTTTCCTGTCCTGATGAATCTTTCTGCCACTATAACTCCACCCTTACATTGGTCCTTGATAATCTGGCCCCACCTACCATAGCTCGGAAAACATACACTCATCCTCAGCCCTGGCATACTGCTCTGACACTGTACCTACATAGATGTTCCCGTACTGCTGAGCAACACTGGAGGAAATCTCGGAGTTCTGCTGACTTTCTTCACTATAAATTAATCTTGAACTCTTACTATTCTGACCTTAATCTATATAAGCAACATTACTTCTCCACTCTTATCTCTACTCTTTCTTCAAACCCAAAAAGTCTGTTCTCCATATTCAATACTCTTCTCCGCCCACCCCCACCTCCCACCACAACTTTTCTCTAAGCTCAAGATTTTGCAAGCTACTTCAACAACAAAATCGACTCCATCAGAAATGAAATCAGTTCTCAACACACTACCAGTCTCCCACCCCCTCAAAAGCTCACAATCATCCGAAACCCACATAGCCAAAAATTTAGCACTTTTGCCCCTGTTATAGAGGAAGACATTTCTGCCCTTATACTATCCTCTCACCTCACTACCTGTCCCCTCGACCCCATCCCTTCACAACTTCTCCCCTCCCTCTCTTCTACCCTTACCCCTATACTGACACACATCTTCAACCTCTCCCTCAGCACTGGTATAGTTCCCACATCTCTTAAACATGCATTAGTCACACCTATCCTCAAAAAAACTTCTCTCGATCCAACCTCCCCATCCAACTACCGCCCTATTTCCCTACTCCCTCTTGCCTCAAAGCTCACAGCAAAATCCAAAGGCCACTTCTCTCTCACTTTTCCTCCTTTATCTGTCTGCAGCCTTTGATACTGTCGACCACCCTCTTTGCTCCATACCCTCCATTCCTTCAGCATCTGCGACACGGCCCTCTCTTGGTTCTCTTAATCTGTCTAACCGTACCTTTAGTGTAACCTTCTCGGGGGCATCCTCTGCCCCGTTACCTCTTTCTGTTGGGGTCCTCGGTCCCCTTCTCTTCTCAATCTACACTTCCTCATTAGGTTCCATAATAAAGTCCCACAGGTCTCACTATCATCTGTATGCCGACGATACCCAAATCTACCTCTCTGCACCAGAACTATCTCCTTCCTTGCTAACCCGTGTCACTAACTGTCTCTCTAATATCTCATCTTGGATGTCCTCTCACTACCTCAAGCTAAATCTCTCCAAAACTGAGCTCCTTATTTCCCCCCCTTTTTCCAAAATCTCCACACCCCATATCTCTATAACTGTTGATAACTCCGTCATTACCCCAACCTCACATGCCCGATGTCTTGGGGCCACACTTGACTCAGATCTTTCTTTCACTCTTCACATTCAGACCTTGGCTAAAGCCTGCTGCTTCCACCTTAAAAACATCGCTACAATCAGACATTTCCTTACACAAGGCACAACTAAGATTTTAATCCACTCTTTCATCCTTTTCCGCCTTGACTACTGCAACTATATGCTCTCTGGTCTCCCTAGCTGCCACCTAGCTCCTTTACAATCCATAATGAATGCCTCTACCAGGCTGATCTTCCTTGCACGTCGCTCTTCATCTGCCACACCTCTCTGCCAATCCCTTCACTGGCTTCCTCTTGCCTCCAGGATTAAACACAAAATTCTCACTCTGACTTATAAAGCCCTCAATTGCATTGCTCCTCCCTACATCTCAGACCTTGTCTCCAGATACTCTCCCTCACGAACCCTTCGCTTCGCTCATGATCTCCTACTCTCCTCCTCTCTTGTTACCTCCTCACATTCCCGTTTACAAAATTTCTCCAGACTGGCTCCCATCTTATGGAACTCTCTGTCTCGCTCCACAAGACTCTCCCCTAGTTTTAAAAGCTTCAAGTGCTCCTTGAAGATTCTACTATTCAGGGACACATACAACCTACACTAACTTTCCTATCTCCACTGCTATCCCCATAAACCCCATAGCATGTAAGCCTATGAGCCCAGCTGTTTGTAGTCCACCTTCATAAGAGCCGACTACAACAGTGCAACTCTCGGCAGGACCCTCTACCCATTTGATCCCTGTAATTGTTTTATATACCACCTATGTTCATAGCGCTGCGGAACCTATTGGCGCTCTACAAATACCTGATAAAAATAATAATAATAAAAATAATAATAATAATAAATGTCAGTTTGCCTGGTCTCTTGGTGATGAGAAGCAAAGGACTGCATTATACAGCATTCTAAGAAGGAGGGTCAATGCCCAAGGACTTGCAGAATAAGGAAATGTCCCCAGGGGACTAGCAGATCAAACGTGTATTGTTTTTGAGGACCCACACCTGAGTCAAGAAAGCCCATCAGTATCGGATTTTTTTGCTCCTCAGTACCTCAGTAAATTTGTGAGAGGTGCACATTATTTTCTTCTCTGTATTGATTTGATGCACATTTCCTCCAAGTGTATTGGCTGGTTTTTATGTGATTGATTAAGTAACATCTCTTTCTCGAGGACGTTCTTGAATCTTATGATAATGTCCCTTAGTGGAGCAGTGTAAGGTGGTTTGTTCCGTAGAGATCTTTGGGCTCTGACCCATAAAATATTTTCTGTGTATGAAGAATCTTTTATTTGCTGGAACAGTGCCTGTAGATAGACTGGAAAGTCTTGGGCAGTATGGCTTCAGTGACCCCCTGAATTTGTATATTTTGTTTGCTGCAGTTTTCCAAATTCTCTAACTTTTCCTGGAGGGTAGATATGCCTTCTTGTTGTGAGGTAACCTGATCAGTCAGAGTTTGGACTTCTTCCTTTAGTAGGTCATGGTTGCCCTCTAAGGACTCTACCTGGAAACCCAGAGTGTGGATATCTTGTTTCATACTAGTCAATTCTTCCCTGATGTAGGTGTTTAGAGGGTAAATTATGAAGGATAGACGCTGAGAGTTGTGGGTCAGTGCCCTGTATTCTGGAATCAGTGCTCAGTTGTGAACCCAAGACAGGAGATTTATCTTTCTGGCTGGTGGAGTCATTTGGAACCTCCACAGAATCAGGGGTTTTCAAGAAAGATGACATTTTGAGAGTCTTTCCTGTGGGATGTTTGGTTGGTTTGTGATGTTTCACAGTCTGTCTCTCGCCGCCATGTTGTGTAGTAAGTGTGCATCTTTCTGGGCCGAGAGGTCGGGTGTATGCAAAGATGGGTGTTAATCTCAGATTATAAACTTAACTTTCCTCTCAGAGGTTCACAGGTGACTTATGCCTAGATTACGAGTTTTGCGCTATAAAGGGTGCGAAGCGAAAGCAACAAAAGTTGCGTTATTTCACCCCGCATAGCACTGCCATTACAAGTTTCTGAAAAGCCGCCTTCTGCGTGTGATATGGTGGCAATAAGCTCCATACTGCACAAAAGCCAAGGGCTGCTTTGACGTGCTTGTGCATGCTTTCCCCCATAGACATCAATGGGGAGAGTGTTAGAAAAAACACCTGAAGCACGGAATTAAAAAAGTTAAGTTTAAACCTAACACCCTAACATAAACCCCAAGTCTTAACACCCCTAATCCACCTCCCCTGACATCGTCAACACATAAATAAAGTTATTAACCCCTATTCCGCCACTCCCCGACATCGCTGCCCTTATAATAAAGCTATTAACCCCTATTCTGCCACTCCCCGACATTGCCGCCACTAAATAAAGTTATTAACCCCTAAACTGGCCTCCCACATCAACGCCACAAAATAAACCTATTAACCCCTAAACCACCAGCCCCCCACATCGCAAAAAACTAAATTAAACTATTAACCCCTAAACCTAACAACCCCCTAAATTTATATTAAAATTACAATATAAAAACTTACCTGTGAAATTAAAAAAATGAAGTTTAAACTATAAATTAACCTAATATAACTATTATACTAAAATTAAAATAACTACCAATTAAGAAAACTAAATTACACATTAAAAAAATACTAACACTACTAAAAAAATGTAAGTCTAAAATTAAAAAAAAATAAAATATACTAAATTACAAAAAATAACAAACACTTAATTACGAAAAATAACAAACGAAATTATCAAAAATAAAAACAATTACACATAATAGCCCTATAAAAATAAAAAAGCCCCCCCAAAAATAAAAAACTCTAGCCTACAATAAACTACCAATAGCCCTTAAAAGGGCCTTTTGTAGGGCATTGCCCTAAAGAAATCAGTTATTTTACCTTGAAAAAAATACAAAGACCCCCCAACAGTAAAACCCACCACCCAACCAACCCCCCAAAATAAAAAAAACCTACCTACATTGCACTGAAAAGGGCATTTAGCTCTTTTACCTAAAGCCCAAACCCAAAAAGATTAAAAAAAAAACAACTAACACTAACCCTCGAAGATCCACTCACAGTTTCTGAAGTCCGGACATCCAGGCGTCTTCTATATTCATCCCAGCGGCATTTTCTATCTTCATCCCGGCAGTGCGGTGTGGGTCCATCCTTGAAGACATCCGGCGCGGAGCGTCCTCTTCATACGGTCACCGCCATACACTGGATCTTCAATGCAAGGGAACTTTTTCAAAATGGCGTCCCTTGCATTCCTATTGGCTGATTTGATTTTTGAAATTCAAATCAGCCAATAGGATGAGAGCTACTGAAATACTATTGGCTGTTCAAATCAGCCAATAGGATGAGAGCTACTGAAATTCTATTGACTGATTTGAATAGCCAATAGAATTTAATTAGCTCTCATCCTATTGGCTGATTTGATTTTCAAGATTCAGTGTATGGCGGTGACTGTATGAAGAGGACGCTCCGCTCCGGATGTCTTCAAGGATGGTTCCGCTCCGTGCCACCGGGATGAAGATAGAAGAAGCCGCCGGGATGAAAATAGAAGATGCCGCCTGGATGAAGCTAGAAGACGCCGCCTGGATGAAGACTTCTTGCCGCCTGGATGAAGACTTCTCGCCACCTGGATGTCCAGACTTTAGAACCTGTGAGTGGATCTTCGGGGGTTAGTGTTAGGTTTTTTTAAATCTTTTTGGGTGTTTTTTTATTAGATTAGGGTTTGGGCTTTAGGTAAAATAGCTAAATGCCCTTTTCAGGGCAATGTAAAAGAGCTGAATGCCCATACAAATGCCCTTTTCAGTTCAATGGCTAACTTAGGTTTTTGTTGGAGTTAATTTTTTTTTATTTTGGGGGGGTTGGTTGGGTGGCAGGCTTTACTGTTGGGGGTTCTTTGTATTTTTTTACAGGTAAAAGAGCTGATTTATTTAGGGCAATGCCCTACAAAAGACCCTTTTAAAGGCTATTGGTAGTTTATTGTAGGCTAGGTTTTTTTTTATTTTGGGGGGGCTTTTTTATTTTTATAGGGCTATTAGATTAGGTGTAATTGTTTTTATTTTTGATAATTTTGTTTGTTAATTTTCCTAATTTAGTGTTTGTTATTTTTCTTAATTTAGTATTTTTTTATTTTATGTAATTTTAGACTTAATTTTTTTCTTAGTAGTGCCTGGTTGTTTTTAAAGTGTAATTTAGTTTTCTTAATTGGTAGTTATTTTAATTTTAGTATAATAGTTTAGTATAATAGTTATATTAATTGTTAGTTTAAACTTAGTTTTTTTTTATTTCACAGGTAAGTTTCTATTTTAAGATAGGGATATTGTAATTTTAATTTAAAGTTAGGGGGTGATAGGTTTCGGGGTTAATAGTTTAATTTATTAGTGGCGTGTGGGGGGGCTGACGGTTTAGGGGTTAATAGGTTTATTTAGTAGTGGCGATGTGGGGGCTAGCGGTTTATGGGCTAATAGGTTTAGTTAGTGGCGGGGGGAGCTGTAGAATAGGGGGTTAATAACTTTATTATAGTGACGGGGATGTGGGCGGCCGGCAGATTAGGGGTTAATAGGTTTTAAATAGTGTTTGCAATGCGGGAGGGCCTCGGTTTAAGGGTTAATAGGTATTTTATGGGTGTTAGTGTACTTTTTAACACTTTAGTTATGAGTTTTGTGAAACAATTTTGTTACACAAAATCCATAACTACTGCTTTCAGATGGCAGAATGGATCGTGTCAATATAGGCTGTAAAGCAAGCATTTTAGCCTCACCGCACAACCTTTAATACTGGCGCTATGGAAATCCCACGCAAAAACGTAATTTTTTTGAGTGCGGGACTGACGTTGCATTCCAGGCTACAATGCTTGCGGTATAGCTATACCGACATGACTCGTAATGGCTGCGTTACTGTTTTTATGCTGAAATGGCCATTTTTTCAGCGTTAAAACCGTAACGCAAAACTCGGAATCTAGGTGTTTGTTAATTAAGAAAATTGGTATGAGTGGTATAGGTAGAGTCTGATAAGGATAAGGCTAGGTATTCTGTGAGAGCTTATTTTGTGCAGGTCTCAGCAACTGAATTTTTTTATGTTGTACTGGAGCTGCTGTTAATTAACTGCTAGTGTAGATTGAAGAATTGTCGCCTTTAAAATTATCTTCTCAATGGCAATGCTGTCGCACTAGCAGGCTAATATTGGAGGTCCAAATTTACACCATGGATGTGAGTGAATAAGATAGGCGAACAGGCCTGAAGTCTCTCCAGGAGGAGTCACAGCTACTTGGTGTATGACTATCTGTCACTGGTGATCTGACTGTGTGTAAGAGGAATAGGCTGTGGCATGTAGAGATGCACAGGGAAAAACTATTAGGCTCTGAGTTGGTATATTAGGAGTGTGTCAGAGATTTCTTAGGCTGGGGCCTGTAACGGGGGCACGCTGGAATTTTTACAGTTGTGTTCCTCTCACAATGTGCTAACTTCATTGCCTTGATGGGTTGTTTGGCAAATGCTCCGCATCAACAGTCGTGCTCCATTTACCTGTCCTGATGCGAGCGCTTAGATGAGCGTGCTCGGAGTCCCGCAGACAAAGGGACAAGGCCCTACTTCCGGTTCAGGGAATGGCGCAGCTGACAGATGAATCCAGTGATTTTGCCTGAAAGGGAGGTGGTAGTGACAACGGGAGACCCCTTATTATGATTGCAGGGTGTTAAGGCTTCTCTCCTTGCATCTTTTGATAATTTGTAAGCAGGATGACCAGGGTAGGTTAGTTATTTCCAGGCCTGTAACACAGATCTCCGGAGTTACACTGCTCTCATGGCAGTCGCCGGCTCCGCTCCCAATCAACTGGAGCTTTTATTGTAAGTATATTAAGATTTGTATAGGTTGAATTCAATGGACTTTTGTCTTTTTTTAACCTCATCTACTATGTTAGTATGTAAAACCAGAAGAATAAGTAAAACAGTTATCCATAAAGCACTTCCACTAGCCAGCAATAACTGAGTCAGTTTAAATCAAGTTACAGATGCAGATAGAGTCCAAAAGTCAGGCGAGGGTCATAACAGATAATCCACAGGAACAGGAATGCTAAGCACTTCATAATAGAATAACCAAGTGCCTAATGGTGCAAATAGGGATAATTTTAACACTCCAGGACCAGACTTGGAATAAAAATAAGACTTGGAAAAATTTGAAAACCAGCCCTATTTTCTGTTGAGTCCATAGAATGTGCACACCTCACAATTTTTAAAAAATTAAATTAAAATATTAAAGAATTAAAATATATTAGTTTGTCATTTAAAAATGGCATATTGTTATTATATAGGAACTCTACAACCTGATTTAATTTATGACTCCCTTTCACATGTAGCTTGATAAGCTTTTTTGCATCTGTAAGGTTTATCCTTTTTACTATTAAAGGCAGTAACAGCTTAACCAACAATAACATACATAACCATTAACTATATAAAGACAAAATCACAGAGATGGGGGTAAGACCAACATGGTTCCATTTATTAAATAACATAACGTAATGGCATGGAAAACTGCTAAGCTATTTGGAGAATAAAAAGAGGCCATTGAGTTCTTAACCTACACCCAAGCACATAGCCGGTCAGGGCCAACAAAAACTCCCTGCAAAACTACGGCCAGATAAGCGCCCCTTTATTAGTAAATGCCATCGGAAACCTCAGGTCAGCAGACCCACAGGGAGGGTACTTCAAGCTCCGACCTGAAGTATCATGTGCCCCCTTAGCTTGGCCCTTTATTCAATGGACTCTTGCTCTTAGGATTGGGCTCTGACACCGATTCAAGAGGCTACCTTACATGTAAATGTAAAGAGGAACACTTTTGCAGCCAAACTTCACAACCCCAACTACCCTTTCAGGGCACGTTTCACATAATGCAACAATAAATCGCGGCCCTCATTGGTCAGATGGACCCCATCAGGGTGAAAGAGGTGCCTCATATCTCCAAGAATATTATTTTTTTATTTTTAATTTTTTTATTTTATTTTTTATTGAGGATATAACTCAAACATTTCCAAGAATAGAGTGTAAAACAAAGCAATGTCATACAATTCAAACCACATATACATATACATTGTTAAAAGTACATCAAAGTTGCAGAGTATCAGAAAGGAATAATGAATTCACTTTATAACATGTTGCAGGTTAAATTATTCGGTATATAACTAGATGTGGAGCTAAATAGGCACCTAATAACTGTAACATCCTCATTTTTTAATTTGATATAGAGAGACCCCGGACTTATGATCATACTATCCCCTTGGGAAGCAAAGGGACTCTCTTGGGCCCTTAGTATTAGCATGTGTTAGGAGGGGGAATTAGTAGAGATATAGTAAGGGGCTCTTGTGAAAATTTAATATACAGGCCACTCTTAGATCCTTAATAGGTGTACTTAGTAATATGCTGATAAGAATATAAAGTTTATGAACTTCACGGAGCTATATATACTCTATGTAAGGCAAGAGCAAAGATGACTTGCTTAGGAGTGTATTCAGATTAATCGTGATATCAGAAATAAAATAAATAAAAAAATATCATAGAGTATAGGATCAGAAATACTGTGTGTAGAAGTGGCATTATAGGTATAGGTTGAAACTTAGGGTTGCGGTATAGGCAAGACAAACCGCACTGGCAGTCCTCCTGAATTAAGAGGCACTTTATATAAGGGGGGGGGGGGTGGTAGTATATTTAGCTATACCCTATAGAGAACAAATGTAATATATCAAAAAATTCCTAATTGGAACATAGGAGAGAGGAAATTATTCATCTGGTAATGATATTTTATAGGAGGGGTTTATAACAGTAACATTTCCTACGTCGCAGCCAGAAAACAGTATGGGGGGAAATACAAAATTTTGAGAATGAGTATATATAATTACAGGAAAAATGCTATGCTAAGGGAGAGCCATGGTAGAACACTTTGAGCACAAAAACCACACTACAGTGTCTTTATGTATATATATGGGGGGGGGGGGGGGGAAATGACATTGTTCATAAACAAGCCAGGTAGTTTAAGCAAGATATACATCAAGTGGTGCACTGGACATTTTAATTACTAGAGTTAATGAAACCTCAGGTCAACTTATAAACTACCATGTATTTGGCTATCACAATAATAGTTCACCACATGGATCAGTATCAATTCACACGCCCTGACAGATGTGTAGGATTTTCATAACAGAGACATGTAAGCAAAACAATCTTCAATAGTCTAAGCCTTGATTACATGAATATACAAATAGAAAATAAGTCTACTACAGGGCATGGGCCCTATGCCCTGCAGTATTAAACATAGAAACCCGACATACAGTTGAACACATACTTAATGACCTAAATTTTTCAAGGTAAGTATAGCATAGGAAGTGTGCCTGGGTTATACCTACTGATGCTAAAATATGCACTGGATCCTAGTTTTGAATACTGGAGTACTAAAAATCCTACCAATATTTATATGTGTGTATTTATATCTACATACTGTAGGGGTATACTAAAGGGTCTGGTAAATAACACTGTGGAATTATGCTGCTGTGCCAGACTCAATATGCTATAGCAAGAATAATGAACTTTATGCAGTAATTAGTGGTGTCAAGCTAAGAAAAAAATTTAAAAAACAAATAACAGGCTCAACTAGCATACAAACGTATGGGAAACTATAGCAAGAACATTACCCTCAAACAACAATGCTAGGTTTATGTCTCAAAAGTTCAACAAAGGTTCTGTTGCTAACACTTTTCATAACAGGTTAAGTTCACTGAGATGCACACTGTCGGCCTCTCACGCTGACTATGTTGTTGTTGAAGCCGGTTGACCTGTTCTAGGTTGGATAGTTTGAGGCACCAAAAAGAAGAAACTGCAAACAGTTTGTAAGGGATCCACCCTAAGAGTATTTCTCCCTTACCCAACATAGGCAAGTCCCCAGGCCAGGCAAAGATATTTTGAAAGACCGCTGATCCACATACCCATTCTATCGGTAACTGATTCAAGTCAGAGGGTTCAGCGGAAGTATTTACCATGTCCACACTCCGGCCGTGTGGGGGAACAGACTGGGATGCATCTCTCAGCTTTAGTATCGGTAAGTCTGCATGTACTTCTGACTCCACGCCGACGCCCGGTAAGTGGCAATATATCCTATCCTCCGCAATGCTGCCAGGCCATGACTGCAGTTGTTGGGCTCCCTTCCATTCTGCTCTACGGTGGACCAGAACATCATGCAAGGTTTCAGGGGCAATAATATAATTGCGATCACCTGTACTAGATCTGTCTTGAGCTGTAACTGCCTGCGTCGGATGGAGTGGTTTACTTGCGGCAACCCGAAACTCAGTGAGTACAGTTTGCGGTACCTTGGGTGTTAATAAACGTGGCTGATTCTTTCCGGAGGGCAGTTTACTACTGACAGAGGAAAATGCCAGGGTTAATTCATGCTCTAGCCTCTGGAAGTGGGCTTGTAGTAGCTCCTTCACACGTCTCCCAGCTGGAAACCATGTTCCTCTTCCTCCACGTGGGAGAAAAGACAGTGATCCCTGAAAGGCCTGATCGTTGGGTGGCCCAAAATCCAGTTGTTTTCTCTTCTTTTCAGCCTTTATTTAGTGTCCCAGGGGATCTCCTCCTCTCTCTGTAGCTGAGGGTATCTTTAAAACAAATTTGCATTGGGCTGACGGTCAATTTGAAAGTAATTGTAGATGATATCAGCAGAGCTGAAATGAAGTGCGACCGTACAGATCCCCTGCTGGCTCCGTCCCCCTCCAAGAATATTCTAATGCCTCCTCACATAATCTCCTTCAACCACTATGACCCCATCTCTCTCTTCCTCCTTTTTCTAATTCTATAAGCTGCATGATGACACACAAAATGGCGCCTCTCAATCAATCTTTAAAAATCTTCAAAAGCATCAGAGCCAGCCACAAATCATTTCCCCCCAAGATGGAGTACAATGACCTGAGGCCTACCCCACATCCAAGCAGCATTCTAAATGACTCATGGCAAATCACTCCATAACATGCCTCTGTGACCAAGGCTCTAATAGATGCCAAATGCCCTATGATCCATATATTTTTTGTTCATATCTTTATTTATATACTATATCAATGTACAACTCCATGGCAAACAAGGCAAAAATAACAATTGATATTTATATATCAAATATTTTGTGAGTGCATATTATACCCCTATTGTGCCATATAACAAGCCAAAAAGAAAAGAAAGAAACAATGAAAATTCTGCAAGAATATTAGCAGTTGGCGTTTGTAAATTAAGTACTTTTGAAGATACATATAATAACTCTGTTGTGCCATATAACAAGCCATGTAAAAAAAATAAGATAAATCTTCAGGGGTATTTACAATTGGCATTTGTAACTTAAATACTTTTAGGAATACAAATTATAACTCTATCGTGCCATATACCAAGACATATCAATAATGAAATATTTAGAGAGATATTTATAAATTATACATATCTTGGAACAACATAATAGAATTCCTTTATACCTTATAGTAATATAAGTACTTGAATGGTAGGTTTTCTATGCAAAAATAAATAAAACACAGCAAAACAAAACACCCCCCCACCTATCATGCAGGGTATTCATTATTTGCAATGTGCAATGGCCGTTTCGAGGTATATAGTGCCTCTAAAGGTGCAATTAATTGTACCTGTATTTCATCAGGGAAGTTTAGAATTATATTATTCCATTTATAGAAAAGGCATTTAACTTGAATTACTGAATTTACTGATGTATCGAGTTGTTCCAGTAAAATTTGTTTTTTGAGTTTCTGAATAAGCTCTCTCAAGCTAGCGGTTTTATTAGATTTCCAATATTTAAAAATCAATAGTCTACCGGTTATAATTATAATATTTTACTGGCGAATGTTTAATGTTTTTGAAAGCATTTTCTTTTTGGCCAATAAAAAAAAACATGTTTGTCAGTTATTTGTATGTTACTCTGATTGAGTTTATTAACCCAATTATTAATTATTATTATTATTAATTTTAACACAGTTCCAAAAACAGTGCTATAAATCCGCTTTTAAAGTCTTACATTTCTGGCAACGTACCCCAGTTTTGTCCCATCTAGCCTTGACCTCTGGTTGACCTCGGTTAGTCTTTGTAAATTAGTTTGATCTCAGGTAGTCATAATTATCTTATATATAACTGTGTTTACCTGCGTTAAAAAAATTCAAAGCAGGTTCCAAAATGTGCCATGTTTTCTCCCCAATATTATTGTATACAAACTCCTGGACAAAATGTCGGGCCTGTAAAAAGGCGAAAAAGTCTCTATTCGATATATCAAATTCTTGTTTCAATTTAGTAAACGATTTACACGCCCCTAAATCTTTGTCTATAAACTGATGTACAAACTTTACTCCTTTTAGAGCCCAATTTTTACAACTCGATAATATTCATCCAAGGGTTTTAAAAGAACTTTGATCAGTGCTAACTGTCCCATTAACTGATCTGTTTAATCAGTCACTATTAACAGGAGCTGTCCCAGATGATTGGAGAATAGCAAATGTAATACCTCTTGATAAAAAGGGCAGTAGAGAGGAATCTGGTAACTACAGGCCAGTTAGTTTAACTTCAGTAGTAGGGAAATTAATGGAAAGCCTCTTAAAAGAAAGAATTATGACTTACATAAAGACAAACAATTTAGAGGACCAAAATCAGCATGGTTTTACTTCAGGGAGAACATGTCAGACTAATCTAATCGACTTCTTTGATTATGCAACAAAAGTATTAGACAAGGGTGGAGCAGTTGATGTAGCATATCTAGATTTCAGCAAAGCATTTGACACCGTCCCACACAATAAACTTATTTACAAACTGTATCTCCTTGGTCTAGACTCAAAAATTGTGAACTGGGTGGAATGCTGGCTTAAGGACAGAAAACAAAGTGTCTTAGTAAATATAGTTCATTCAGCAGAGGGGGCTGTTACTAGTGGTGTTCCTCAGGGGTCAGTTCTGGGGCCTGTTTTCTTTAACATATTTATCTGTGATATCAGCAAAGGACTACAGGGGAAAATATGTCTGTTTGCAGATGATACAAAAATTTGTAACAGAATGGATGTTTCAGGGGGGTAGACAAAATGAGAAGAGATATACAACAATTGGAGGATTGGTCAAACAACTGGGATCTATAGTTTAACACAGCAAAGTGTAAAATAATGCATTTAGGGAAGAAAAATCCAAATGTTAATTACATACTCAATGACACTTTACTGACTGTTACAGATTAGGAACAGGACTTGGGAATTATTATTTCAGATGATTTAAAATTTAGTAAACAATGTAGTAATGCAGCGAGTAAGGCTAGCAGAATGCTTGGATGTATTTGTAGAGGTATTTGCAGCAGAAATAGTAAGGTTCTTATGCCACTTTATAGATCATTAGTTAGGCCTCATCTTGAGTATTGTGTGCAGTTCTGGAGGCCATACCTTCAGAAAGATATTAACAAACTTGAATATGTGCAAAGGAGGGCTACCAAAATGGTACATGGTCTAAAAAATAAAACTTACCAGGATAGGCTCAATGACCTAAATATGTATAGCTTAGAGGAGAGAAGGGAAAGAGGTGATATGATAGCAACTTTCAAGTACGTTAAAGGGCTTAGTAAAACTGAGGCTGTGGGTATTTTGCATAAAATGGAAAACTCAAGAACAAGGGGTCATGATCTCAAGCTGAAGGGTAGTAGATTCAGGAGTAATTTGAGGAAGCACTTCTTTACAGAAAGAGTGATTGATTTATGGAATAAACTTCCTCAAGAGGTAGTAATGACAAACACTGTTGGAGACTTTAAAAATGCCTGGGACAAGCATAAGGCTATCCTATGAACTAGATAACTTTTTACTGTTAGGTAATATCGGGCAGACTTGCTGGGCATATGGCTCTTATCTGCCGTCAATATCTATGTTTCTATGTAATGCTGGAATAAAGTTAGGATTGCCAATAATAGGCAAATATTTAGAGAAAATGGATTGATATCTAGAATTTTTAGTATTTTCTGCCATAACATAATCACATTTTGTATAACAGTAATTGTCTAATTTTATTAGGCCATTTCTCAGGGTTACAATGGAGGGAGAATGGTTGTATTAAAATTTCTTCCAAAATGAGCACTGCATAATAATCAGCTCCCACTAGCCAGTCCAGGGCAATCTTTCCAATACACACTAGATTATACATGTCAATATCTGGTAGTGCAAATCCCCCTTCAAGTCTAAAAAAAGAAACGGCTAGATTACGAGTTTTGGGTTATGAGGGGTGCGGTGCTAACTTGCACGTTATTGTCACTGTTCAATTTCCTACAGCGCTGGTATTACAGGTTTTCCTAAACCCCACGTTATTAGGCAAGGAGTGAGCGTAGAGCAAAATTGTGCTCCATACCGCACTCCAATACCAGCGCTGCTTAAGCCAGCGGTGAGCTGGTTGTACGTGCTTGTGCACGATTTCTTCATAGACATCAATGGGGAGAGTCGGCTGAAAAAAAGTCTAACACCTGCAAAAAAGCAGCGTAAAGCTCCGTAACGCAGCCCCATTGATTCCTTTGGGGAAACTAAATTTATGTTTACACCTAACACCCTAACATGAACCCAGAGTCTAAACACCCCTAATCTTACACTTATTAACCCCTAATCTGCCGCCCCCGACATAGCCGACACCTACATTATATTTATTAACCCCTAATCTGCCGCTCCGGACATCGCAGACACCTACATTATACTTATTAACCCCTAATCTGCTGCCCCCAACGTTGCTGACACCTACATTATATTAATTAACCCCTAATCTCCCGCCCTCAATGTCGCCGCCACCTACCTACATTTATTAACTTCTAATCTGCCACCCCCACTATAATAAACATATTAACCCCTAAACCACTGCACTCCCGCATCGCAAACACTAGTTAAATACTATTAACCCTTAATCTGCCACCCCTAACATCGCCGCCACGTACCTACATTTATTAACCCGTAATCTGCCGCCCCCAACCTCGCCACCACTGTACTAAATTTATTAACCCCTAAACCTAAGTCGAACCCTAACCCTAACACCCCCTAACTTAAATATAATTCAAATAAATCTAAATAAAAATTGCTATCATTACCTAAATAATTCCTATTTAAAACTAAATACTTACCTATAAAATAAACCCTAAGCTAGTTACAATATAACTAATAGTTACATTGTAGCTAGCTTAGGGTTTATTTTTATTTTACAGGCAAATTTGTATTTATTTTAACTAGGTAGAATAGTTACTAAATAGTTATTAACTATTTACTAACTACCTAGCTAAAATAAATACAAATTTACCTGTAAAATAAAACCTTACCTGTCTTACACTAACACCTAACATTACACAACTATTAAATAAATTACATAAATTAAATACAATTACCTAAATTACAAAAAAAACAAACACTAAATTACACAAGATAAAAAAACAAATTATCAGATATTTAAACTAATTACACCTAATCTAATAGCCCAATCAAAATAAAAAAGCCCCCAAAATAAAAAAAAAACCCTAGCCTAAACTAAACTATCAATAGCCCTTAAAAGGGCCTTTTGCGGGGCATTGCCCCAAAGAAATCATCTCTTTTACCTGTAAAAAAAAATACAAACAACCCCCCCAACAGTAAAACCCAAAACCCACACAACCAACCCCCCCAAAAAAATCCTAACTAAAAAAACTTAAGCTCCCCATTGCCCTGACAAGGGCATTTGGATGGGCATTTAGCTCTATTGCTGCCCAAACCCTAACCTAAAAATAAAAACCACCCAATAAACCCTTAAAAAAACCTAACACTAACCCCCGAAGATCCACTTACAGTTTTGAAGACTGGACATCCATCCTCAACGAAGCCAGGAGAAGTCCTCAACAAAGCGGCAAGAAGTCCTCAACGAAGCCGGGAGAAGTCTTCATCCAAGCCGGCAGAAGTGATCCTTCAGATGGGCAGAAGTCTTCATCCAGATGGCATCTTTTATCTTCATCCATCCAGCGCAGAGCGGGTCCATCTTCAAGACATCCGGCGCGGAGCATCCTCTTCTTCCGATGTCTAATGAAGAATGAATGTTCCTTTAAATGACGTCATCCAAGATGGCGTCCCTTGAATTCCGATTGGCTGATAGAATCAGCCAATAGGATTGAGCTTGCATTCTATTGGCTGTTCCAATCAGCCAATCGAATGTGAGCTCAATCCTATTGGTTGATTGGATCAGCCAATAGGATTGAAGCTCAATCCTATTGGCTGATTGCATCAGCCAATAGGATTTTTTCACATTTAATTCCGATTGGCTGATAGAATTCTATCAGCCAATCGGAATTCACGGGACGCCATCTTGGATGATGTCATTTAAAGGAACATTCATTCGGGAAGAAGACGTCAAAAGAAGAGGATGCTCCGCGCCAGATGTTTTGAAGATGGAGTCGCTCCGCGCCGGATGGATGAAGATAGAAGATGCCGTCTGGATGAAGACTTGTGCCCGTCTGGTGGACCACTTCTGCCGGCTTGGATGAAGACTTCTCCCGGCTTCGTTTAGGACTTCTTGCCGCTTTGCTGAGGACTTCTCCCGGCTTCTTGAGGATGGATGTCGGCTCTTCAAAACTGTAAGCGGATCTTCAGGGGTTAGTGTTAGGTTTTTTTTAAGGGTTTATTGGGTGGGTTTTAGTTTTAGATTAGGGTTTGGGCAATTGAGAAAGAGCTAAATGCCCTTTTAAGGGCAATGCCCATCCAAATGCCCTTTTTAGGGCAATGGGGAGCTTAGGCTTTTTAGTTAGGTTTTTTATTTGGGGGGTTTTGTTGTGTGGGTGGTGGGTTTTACTGTTGAGGGGGTGTATGTATTTTTTTTACATGTAAAAGAGCTGATTTATTTGGGGCAATGCCCTGCAAAAGGCCCTTTTAAGAGCTATTGGTAGTTTAGTTTAGGCTATGTTTTTTTTTATTTTGGGGGGGCTTTTTTATTTTGATAGGGCTATTAGATTAGGTGTAGTTAGTTTAAATATCTGATGTCTTTTTTTATTTTGTGTAATTTAGTGGGTTTTTTTTTTGTAATTTAGGTAATTGTATTTAATTTTGGTAATTTATTTAATTGTAGTGTAAGGTTAGCTGTAACTCAGGTTAGGTTTTATTTTACAGGTAAATTTGTATTTATTTTAGTTAGGTAGCTAGTAAATAGTTAATACCTATTTAGTAACTATTCTACCTAGTTAAAATAAATACAAACTTGCCTATAAAATAAAAATAAACCCTAAGCTAGCTACAATGTAACTATTAGTTATATTGTAGCTAGCTTAGGGTTTAATTTATAGGTAAGTATTTAGTTTTAAATAGGAATTATTTAGGTAATGATAGGAATTTTTATTTAGATTCATTTTAATTATATTTAAGTTAGGAGGTGTTAGGGTTAGACTTAGGTTTAGGGGTTAATAACTTTAGTATAGTGGCGGCGACGTTGGGGGCGGCAGATTAGGGGTTAATAACTGTAATGTAAGTTGTAGCAATGTTAGGGGTGGCAGATTAAGGGTTAATAATATTTAACTAGTGTTTTTGAGGCGGGAGAGAGGCGGTTTAGGGGTTAATATGTTTATTCTAGTGGCGGCGATGTCCGGAGCGGCAGATTAGGGGTTAATAATTTTATTTTAGTGTTTGCGATGCGGGAGGGCCTCGGTTTAGGGGTTAATAGGTAGTTTATGGGTGTTAGTGTACTTTTAGCACTTTAGTTATGAGTTTTATGCTACAGCTTTGTAGTGTAAAATTCATAACTACTGACTTTAGAATGTGTTACAAATCTTGCGGGATAGGCTGTACCTCTCACTTTTTGGCCTAAAAAAAAAAGCTTGTAATACTGGCGCTATGGAAGTCCCATTGAAAAAAGACTTTACGCAAATTGCGTAAGTTAATTTGTGGTACGGCCAAAAAAGTGTGCGGGACAGCTGTACCTACAAGACTCGTAATAGCAGCGGTAGTGGAAAAGCAGCATTATGAGCCTTAACGCTGCTTTTTTACTCATAACGCAAAACTCGTAATCTAGCCGAACGTTTTTTAAACGCAATAGCCTTCCGTTTCCCACCCCATAGGAATTGTAAGCATACCTGTTTAAATGCAACTAAATCCTTTTTTAGTTAAGCTCATACCCCACTCATTAATATTTTTAGATAGTTTAATTCCTAAGTACGCAAGTGCTTCCTTTGCTTCTTTAAAGAGAGAAATTTGATAGGAATCCTTGTTTTTATTTAACCAATAAATTTCTGTTTTCAATGTATTGACTTTATAGCCTGAAAAGGCACTAAAGTTCTGCAGGATTTGGATTAATAATGGTATATTTTTTTTTGTATTTGTCGTTAAAACTAGTAGATCATCAGCATATAATAGCGTGGTCACCATTTTTTTACCCAGTTTAATCCCTTCAGCTTCTTTCCATAGTTGTATAGCTAGAGGCTTAAGACAGAGCCAGATTAAATAGGTAGGGGGAGAGTGGGCATCCCTGTCTTGATCCCTTATGCAGCAGGAAGTGGTCTAAAGGGGTGTCATAAATAATAATAGAGACGGTGGGAGAGTTATAAATTAGGCTAATAAAGTGCAGGAAAGGTCCTTCGACCCCATACTTTGTTAAGGCTGTAAACAGATGATCCCAAGTAATGAAGTCGAAGGCTGTTTTATATCAGAGGTTAGGCTACCTATATCTGTTTTAATTTGTTCAAATTGAGGTATCATGAGCTGTGATATTTGTTTGACTATATCTTGTAAATCTGGAGTAGGTGTGTCTGAGTTAGTTGCCATTAAAGGCATATTTACAGCATTATCAGTACTACTTCTGTTTTTTCTGTCTCTAACTTTAGACGGCATGTTAGGTGACTGTGTTTTATAGTTAGCGATAAATCTATACTTATGGTATATGGATAAAGTGATACAATAGCATACACACAAAAAGAAGAAAACTATAATACTGTGAAACCGTGGTAATTGCCCACAGAGAGGGCCGTGAGGAGAAAAAAAACAAAAACTAGTGATCAGGGCCTATATCCAAATGAGCCCTATATAAAATCGTGACGTAATTCTTTTTTATAAAGAAATATAAGAAATTAAGCAAAAGATTATATAACACCAATTAGTATCTATGCAGATTTAAGTTTAAAGTATTAGAGACAGTAGCAAGACTTTTGTTACTCTACGTTTGTTACACCATTTTTACCATTATAGCAATTAAATAATTTCCTTACAGGTCATACATATAAAAATAACTTCTGCTTTGGCATTATATGTGTGTCTAAAAGAAATAGGTAACTATAGAGACCATTATATTCTAAGATTATTTATGGAAATCTTAGAGTCCTCCCTATGATAGTATATGGATACTTACCTAAAGCCACTTTCTTTAGCTTATACCACAAAGCCTTTTGTATTTCCCATCAAAAACAGTAAAAATACAACTTCTCACTGTGGCCCTGATATTCAAAGCATCGACAGACCTTAGAGAAACTGCCTCGCAGCCCATTGGTCTGTTGAGACATTCAATGAAAAGGGGCGAGACCTAAGTTTTAGTACACCTACTCTAACTACCTCAGGCGATGTAGTCTCAACAGCTGATTGCTGGCGAGACAAACATGGCAGCTACCCTCCTCACAACCTCCACTTGTGTCAGAATCAAAGTGCAGGCTACTCCCATCAGCATGCTCCACTAACTCCCCCTGAACGCCTATAACTACATCATGCCTAAATTACACACCCCCTGCTCCGCCTCAGTACCTCCCACCGACTGCCTACATCTACGAAACAGCTAACCTACACTCCCCCTGCACAACCCATTTAATTCCCCCTGACCCCCTACACCTACATCATGTCTAATCAACACAGCCCTGGAATGCCCAGCTAAGTCCCTAATACTGTCTACTCTTGTCATGTCCAACCTACACTCCCCTGGAATGCCCCAGCTAACTCCCACATACTGCCTACTATCAAAAAATAATTCACTATAATAAACTATACTAAATAATAAACCTCCCCATTATAACTATGAAGCTTTGTTCCTAAAGTTTAAATAATGTGTCACGGAGATACAATAAAATGCCAGTGGCTGGATGGCTGGCAAACCTTGCTGGCCTAGCCGGGCTCCTCGAACTCAGTGCCGGACCAGAGTTGAGCCACAATCCGCTGCTTCATAAAAGGGGCGCCGATTGAGCAGGATACATGGGATCAAGTTGCCCTTTTAGTATACTGTCGGAAATTTGATAAGGCACATAGGGATACCAATCGTTTGGGGGTGCTACTTTCTAAGAGGAATGGGGGACACTTCAATTCCGGTCTTACTGAGTGATTATGCACAGCATCGGATTCAGACTGGGTGGGGGAAAATACATTTTGTATTGACAGCAATTTTCAAATGTTTGCACTGTGTGTAGAAATTGGTGTATGCTTAAAACTCATGCTAAAATCAGTAAGCTGCAGAGGATATAGAGTGTTAAAATATGAAGATAACTGTGAGACGCTTCCCACATTTATCATTGCACAATGCTGTCCCCTGTCAATACCTTTGGTCAAACAAGGCCGGGGTGATTGAAAAACGCCATTTAAGAGTTGGCGTATAGGTCATGAGAGCCTGCAGCCAAAAACGCTCCAAAGCTGCATCCGCAGCTTCTTAAATGGGGCACAAAATCCGGATCTCAAGCCTATTAAAAATCTGTGGCACTATTTAAGAGTTGCAGTTCACAAACACCACCCAACCAACATGAGCCACCTGGAGCAAATCTGACTAGAATAATGGGCAGAAATTACCCCAGCCAGTGTGAATAGCTGGTAGATACCACAAAAAAATTACAGCTTTTATTACAGTACAGGGAGGCTCAACTAAATATTAAAGGGTCAGTAATCATTATATATATATATATATATATACAGTGGGACCTCGGTTTACAAACGACTCGGTATACGAAATTTCGGTTTACGAATTCAAAATCTTGAAAAAAATTGTCTCGGTTTAAGAATTTTTTTCGCAATACGAAACAAATGTTCCGGTTTGCCCCTCGGTTTACGAATTTTTTTCGCAATACGAAACAAGTGTCCCCGGTTTGCCCCTGCATACTGAAGTGTGGGTAGCAGTTGGAGAGGTTTTGGAGCCATTTGCAGCAAGTTGTTGAGCCTTTTGGAGCCATTTGCAGCAAGTTGTTGAGCCCTTTGGAGCCATTTGCAGCAAGTTGTGGAGCCTTTTGGAGCCATTGGAGCCATTTGCAGCAAATTTTGGAGCCTTTTGGAGCCATTGGAGCCTTTTGCAGCAGGTTTTGTAGACTTTATTTGACTTTTTCTCTCACCTCCGGAACGCATTAATTGGTTTTCAATGCATTCCTATGGGAAACCGTGTTTCGGTTTACGAATTTTTCGCAATAAGAAACGTCCCGGAGAACGAATTAAATTCGTAAACCGAGGTCCCACTGTATATATATATATATATATATATATATATATATATATATATATATATATATTCTCTGCCTTCCAACCCTGAAACTAATATAAAGGTCAATATAAAGTTGACAGTGCAATTATTTATTTAATAGGCAGAAACATCCAGTGTGGCAGAAAATAGAACAAAAAAACATTACTGCTATTGGACGGGCTGGGAAGCAGTACAAGAGGTAGAAAACTACTATATTAATGAATATCTAGCGATAGCTCATTCACACATATGAATTGTAAAACAGATCCCTGATTTAACAAAAAACAAAACATTTACTGTCCCTATGTATACGAGGAGTTTGAATATTTATCCAAGCAACATATTTTAGTTTTTCTTTCTTTAAATATCTACTCAGAATTGCCTATAAAATATACTCTTAGAGCAGAATAAGATTGCAATAAAAATATTGTTTTGGAAAGGCAATCACAATCTTTTAGTGTGTCAGAAATCAGTGAGTAAAGGTGTCAATCGGCTTTCTCTGAACTAAAAAAGGAAAACAAAAATTATCACAGAAATCTTTTAACTAAAAATGTAATCTTAACAATGTTGCCATTTAGCCATATAGTCACCATACACGATTTGACTTGGTAAATTACACAATGTGCATTTTAATTTTAGTTTTTTTTTCATTTAATGTTTTATTTCGAGATGTATGTTTGTTTGTAATTGCCTTGCTACACAAAGCTCGATACCACATCTGGTCCTCGATTTGTTAAACACCAGGGTGCCCCAACAGTGCAGTTGAGAATTGTTGTCACAGGCTTTAAAAAAAGGCAATTTACTTTGCTTGCCAAAATCAGTGTTCGCATTTTTTTTTTTTCATTTTATTTTACCACATTAAGTCATGTTGATTTGTTTATTGTTGTTGCAGCTGAGCACGAGTTATACCAGTTCCTAAAAAAATCTGCTTCCCTGCCTTTCCACATAGCTTTGTTTTCTAGTTTAATTTTAAAATAACTGCCAGATTCTACATAAAAATTAATACATTTCTGGAGGGGGAGTTCTAATATACTTATTTTGCTTTCTGCCTAATTCAGACATCCCAACCTGCAAAAACTCATTTCAGGGAGGTGGCTTTACCTGCTACTGCGTCGCCACCCCCCATCCCAGTTATATATTGGACACCTTGAATTGAAACCCTAAATAAGATAGAGCCTTATCATTAAAGTAGCTTCCCACTAAAGTCACATAAAAAAGTAGCTTTATTGCACTACCACATACAACAAACCTATTTTCCAGTGATCGTACGCTTGTTGAATGCTTAACTATTTTAGAATACAAAGTTTAACCCCTTAATGACCACAATATACCCTGTATGTCACAGGTCGTTAAGGTTTTTTTCAGGACATAATAGCACAAGTCTAGCAAGAACGCACTATTAATGCCCTCCCTCCAGAAGGCTTTGTGGAATAGAGCAGTCTCAACGCTGGTGGCAAGACCACGGTATAAAACAATCAAGTCCCAAAAAAAGGCCAGCGACATACAGGGTACGTCGCTGGTCCTTAAGGGGTTAATGATGTGCAGTAAATAAGGTAGTATTTGTGTTTTATTTTATTAAACTCAGTGGGGGCTTTTTGGTTACTGATGCATGCTTTGAGGGTTCTATAACGTCCCAGCAACTAAAGGCATTCCTTAAAGAAACACTTTTCCATATTTGGGCCACATTGGATCATAGTATTTGGGGAGTTTCAGGGAGATTGCTCTCCATTTGCTGGCATCAGGGAGCCGCTATTACAATCAGGGAGACTCCCTGAACTTCAGGGAGAGTTTGGATGTCTGCTAATTAGTTTAAGGTATATATATATATATATATATATATATATATACATAAAGGTGGCCCTTGTTTTACAATGGTTCAATTTACACCGTTTCAGAATAACAACCTTTTTTTTCCAGTCATGTGACTGCTATTGAAAAGCATTGAGCATCAGTGCATTTATTAAAATAGTCAGTAGGTGGAGCTGTCCGCTTGTGTTGCAGCAAAGCCAAGCAAGCTGAAATTAATAAGTTTAACCATACCTGAGCTATCGAGCAGATTTCAAAGGAACAAGACCTTCCTGTCTATATTTCAGTCCAGATTGGAATGCATAGAAAGAACTGTTTGCAGAAAAATGCAAGTGAAGTCTGTGTTGTGTGACTATTTTATTAGGTTTATAATGCTGTTTAGCAAATGTTTTTGTTCATTTAACTTAGTTTAATTATATATTCTGTGTTGTGTGACTATTTTATTAGGTTTATAATGCTGTTTAGCATTGAAAGTTTTTTTCACGGATACCAGACGGCTAAGGCTATCCCCCACCCCCCTACAACCTCACCCCTGTTGTTTCTCATTGGTTTTGGGCTCCTCAGAGCAACCACCATCTCTGGAAGCTGTTTGTTTGCTTTGTTTTGGCTTGTTTTTGTGTTCAGAGAAGTTGGTTTATGACCAGGAAAACCCTCCTAGGCTGGCTGGGCTCCTGGAACTCCCGGTCGGCCGCCTCACAACGGACACCCGCCTAATCCCTCTCAGGCTGGCCAGACTCCTGGAACTCCCGGTCGGCCACAAGACAGCAGAACACCCGCTAACTTTAACCCAGGTCGCTCCAGCAACCATGTGCCCCAGAGCTCCGCTCTTTTGGGGATTAGTAGCCCCTGGGGAGTGCAAGGGGTGGGGGAATTGCCGAAGGGGAGCTCCTTTGGGAACCGGGGGTTTTGGACACCCCTAACCCCATAACTTCAACGGACTGTAACTCCGTTCCCCAGTAACGAATCATGCTGATTTTTGGACTGTGAAATCTGGGGACGAAAGCTTTAAACGAAAACGCCACCCATAGGTATTGAGATTATGTGGGACTGTGGCTCCTATGGAGGCGCCGGTCAGTCTGGAGGGGCGTGAATAGCGGGAAAATTGTGGGATTGTCCTTTGTCTTATAAAGATGAGCTGTCTGTATAAAAGGAGTGTGTGTTTTCAATAAAATCAGTTCCTGTTTAAACTGAAGGCTAGTCTGTCTAGTTATTTGGGTTGGCTGCAGCTAAAATCATTTTCCTGGGGTACATAGCAGCCTGTTGCAGGCAAAGGAAGGACCCTCTGGCAGAGCTACTCAGTCGGGGTAGCTGGAGTCTGCCACAGGGTGGGACCCTGAGTACTGGTGCTGTCGGGCATCAGGGGTGGCTACAGGCTGTGGTCACTTGCCAGCTACATAGCTGCAGTCGGCAGGAAGGAAGCAGGACCCGTTTGGCGGAGTACATAGTCGGGGTAGCTGGGGTGTCCGTCACAGTCTTCATTTCAAAGCTTTAAAAATAATGTATTAGGTGTTACTTATGACAATTTTGAGAGGGGCCTTGAACCTATCTCCCTCACTTCCCATTGACTTACATTATAAACTGGGTTTCATTTTACAACGGTTTCGATTTACAACCATTCCTTCTGGAACCTAAACCCAGTGTAAACTGAGGGCTACCTGTACACACACACACACACATATATATATATATATATATATATATATATATATATATATATATATATATACAGGTGGCCCTCGTTTTACAACGGATCAATTTACACCGTTTCAGAATAACAACCTTTTTTTCCAGTCATGTGACTGCTATTGAAAAGCATTGAGAAGCAGTGCTTTTATTAAAATAGCCAGTAGGTGGAGCTGTCCGCTTGTGTTGCAGCAATGCCAAGCAAGCTGAAATTAATCTGTTTAACCAGACCTGAGCTATCGAGCAGATTTTAAAGGAACAAGATCTTCCTGTCTATAAATCAGTCCAGATTGGAATGCATAGAAAGAACTGTTTGCAGAAAAATGCAAGTGAAATCTGTGTTGTGTGATTATTTTATTAGTTTATAATGCTGTTTAGCATTTAAAGTCTTCATTTCAAAGCTTTAAAAATAATGTATTAGGTGTTACTTATGATAATTTTGAGAGGGGCCTGGAACCTATCTCCCTCACTTCCCATTGACTTACATTATAAACTGGGTTTCAATTTACAACGGTTTCGATTTACAACCATTCCTTCTGGAACCTAACCCTGGCGTAAACTGAGGGCTACCTGTATATATATATATATATATAAAACATTTCCTCATCTGCCAATTCTTTTTTTTTACTAGAGCAAAAATTGTCATATGTATTTTTGACAGAAATTTAAACTAAAAACATTTGATTGCTGCAAACAAATAGCACTGGAGGGAGCCTTAGACAAATAAATACTGATTGCTGTTTACATTTAATTTATATAGCTTTTTTTTTTTTAACAACAAATGGTTCTAATTTCTATTCTATATCTAATCTTTTTTTTTTTTTTTTTTTTTTTTAGAATTTGTTCGAATTAAAACCTATACAAAAACATTTAAAGGTAAAAACAAAAACAGAAATAGCATATCATTGAAGAAATAATTTCCCTGTAACTCATATCTTTTTTTTAATACGAATTTGCAATCTAACAATATCATGACTAAGAAAATATAAAATGTATAGGACACGACGGTTCAGAAAGTTAAGGTTTTACAAAAGATAACCACACCGACTTTTAAATTTTTTAGATATACAGTAAATGAAAACGCTAACGAATCTAGTGTTCAGCCTGCATGTTGCCATTTTGTATGTCCACAAGATGGAGTCAGAGTTTTAGTAACTACAAGTCCCAGCATGCACAGCCTCAGACTTCTACCTTTTATTACCATGGCAACAAGGGAAACATTTTAAATACGTATCGGTTTGTGAGGCAGTTTGGCGCTGAGGCATTTGACAGGTAAAATATGATGTAGTTGTAGGGCAACATAGGTAGGTGTACCCTGTAGTGACGAGCACAGCCACTTTTAGTGCTGAGGTGGTAATTCCCTCTGTCCAAATATTTATTTGGGAATAACGTGTTTTAATACAAAAAACAAAACAAAAAACTTTTTGTAACTTCGACAAATTTCTTATTCACGTCCTCAGATTTAAAAACAAACAGTTATGCGTCTGTGTTTTACATGCGCACTCAGACTTCTATACTTAAATGCCTTATAAAGGGGTAAGAGACGTGTGTAGTCTTTTATATTTATTAACTCATTGAAAAAAAATCCGGTTATGTGTAAAACACTACAAATAAGTTTTAATTAAATGAGTCATAAATTGCATTCATACATTATTTTGTAGATTTATATAGGAAAACAATTGCCAACAGTATCTAGAATAAAACCAAAATATTTATTTCAAAATGTAAACTATATCTTTTGTACTCATTTTTAATGCTGCTTATTGTAACTAAACAATGAAGGGGATATAAAATATAAATAAATAAAACTGTTACATGTTATTTTGATTACCTGGCACCTGTTCAGTGCGCTCAATAGTTTGTTTATATTTAAAGGGCCACTGTAAGTTAATATTTTCTATGCCTCTTATTAACTATCATTTTTTCAATAGCATCACATTAAAATATCTCTACCGTTTCTTTGAAATCCTTTTTGCAAATGTTCCGCTTTTCCAAAGCTTTTGCTGCGTGCCAATCCGTTTACAGTACCTAGGTTTCAAAATGTCGGTAAAAATTTGTTGTGCGCATGTGCAAGTGTGTGCGCCACCACAAACGTCAGCGCTAACGTCATTTGCTGGAAGACTGTAACAGACTAGACACGCTGTGGGTAACGTCGGCTTCAATAATTCCTATTGCGCATGCGCATTAGATCCTCATTGAAACGCATGCAAATTGGGAACGTATCAATAGATAATGATATGCAAAAAAAGGCAATGTCATTGGTTTCAGTAGGTTGGACACGTAGTGTCGAAAATAGTGGGCGGAATTATGTGACGTCATTGGCAAATATAAATTATACCTTTTATAACATTATGAAGCTTCGTTTTTGAACAAATAGAGGTCAGTAGATTTTAATTAATGTTGATTAACTAAAATATGATAGTTGATTTACTTAAAGTGATGGTAAATCCTAGCGTTTGGGAAACGCTAGGATTTACAAGCGTAACAAATAAAGGGGACTTTCATTCATGAAGTATAAAATACTTAATTCTAAAAGCCCCTTTATTTGTTAGCAGCGTTTGCTGCGCTGAGCTGCTAAAGGCAGCCCACGGCAGAACGCTATTTGGCTGAGAGGTGACGTTTCCACCTCTTAGCCAATTTATTTGTTACGATTGTAAATCCTAGCGTTTCCCAAACGCTAGGATTTACCATCACTTTAAAAATAACAACAGAAAGTAATCCTTTAAAGGTCCATACTGGTGGACAAATGCATGCTCTAATTTATTAGAGTGAGCAATTTTAACACTAGTTACCCTACAACTCTATGTGCTTAACTCTTGCAAAGGGGATAAACACATAGTTGAAGTACCACTTGGGAGCCGTAGAGCACTGTATGTCCCAAGCTTAAATGTCTGGTGACCCAAACAGCAGCAGTAATAACGCTACCTAGCTGTGTGAATGTTGCTGAAGTTCCTGCATTGGGACCAACAGTTCTCTATGTATCCTCAGTTGTACCTTTAAAAAGATAATAAACCTTATTTTATTTTTTCATGATTCGGATAGAGCATACCATTTTTAAACAACTTTCCAATTTACTTCTGTTATCTAATTTGCTTTATATTTTGTTATCCTTTGTTGAATCAAATGAGCAGCAATGCAGTACTGGAAGCTAGCTGAACACATTAGTTAGGCCAATGACTAGGGGCATAAATGTGCAGCCACCAATCACCAGCTAGCTCCCAGTAGTGCATTGCGGCTTCAGAACTTATGTAGGTATGCTATTCAACAAAGGACACCAAGAGAACAAATCAAATTAAATACATGAAGTAAAATGCAAAGTTGTTTAACCCCTTAATGACCACAGCACTTTTCCATTTTCTGTCCGTTTGGGACCAAGGCTATTTTTACATTTCTGCGGTGTTTGTGTTTAGCTGTAATTTTCCTCTTACTCATTTACTGTACCCACACATATTATGTACAGTTTTTCTCGCCATTAAATGGACTTTCTAAAGATACCATTATTTTCATCATATCTTATAATTTACTATAAAAAAATTATAAAATATGAGAAAAAATGGAAAAACACACACTTTTTCTAACTTTGACCCCCAAAATCTGTTACACATCTACAACTACCAAAAAACACCCATGCTAAATAGTTTCTAAATTTTGTCCTGAGTTTAGAAATACCCAATGTTTACATCTTCTTTGCTTTTTTTGTAAGTTATAGGGCCATAAATACAAGTAGCACTTTGCTATTTCCAAACCATTATTTTTCAAAATTAGCGCTAGTTACATTAGAACACTAATATCTTTCAGGAATCTCTGAATATCCATTGACATGTATATATTTTTTTTTTAGAAGACATCCCAAAGTATTGATCTAGGCCCATTTTGGTATATTTCATGCCATCATTTCGCCGCCAAATGCGATTAAATACAAAAAATCGTTCACTTTTTAACTAATTTTTTCACAAACGTTTGGTTTCTCACTGAAATTATTTACAAACAGCTTGTGCAATTATGGCTTAAATGGTTGTAAATTCTTCTCTGGGATCCCCTTTGTTCAGAAATAGCAGACATATATGGCTTTGGCATTGCTTTTTGGTAATTAGAAGGCCGCTAAATGCCACTGCGCACCACACGTGTATTATGCCCAGCAGTGAAGGGGTTAATTATGGAGCTTGTAGGGTTAATTTTAGCTTTAGTATAGTGTAGTAGACAACCCAAAGTATTGATCTAGGTCCATTTTGGTATATTTCATGCCACCATTTCACCGCCAAATGCGATCAAATAAAAAAAAAAACGGTCCCTATTTCACAAACTTTTTCACAAACTTTAGGTTTCTCACTGAAATTATTTACAAACAGCTTGTGCAATTATGGCACAAATGGTTGTAAATGCTTTTCTGGGATCCCCTTTGTTAATAAATAGCAGACATATATGGCTTTGGCGTTGCTTTTTGGTAATTAGAAGGCCCCCAAATGCCGCTGCGCATCACACGTGTATTATGGCTAGCAGTGATGGGGTTAATTATGTAGCTTGTAGGGAGCTTGCAGGGTTAATTTTAGCTTTAGTGTAGAGCTCAGCCTCCCACCTGAAATATCAGACCCCCTGATCCCTCCCAAACATCTCTCTTCCCTCCCCCACCCCACAATTGTCCCCGCCATCTTAAGTAGTGGCAGAAACTCTGCCAGTACTAAAATAAAAGCTATATTTTTGGGCTTTTTTGTTTTTTTTTCTTAGCATATTTACATATGCTGCTGTGTAGGATCCCCCCTTAGCCCCCAACCTCACTGATCCCCCACCAAACAGCTCTCTAACCCTCCCCCTCTGCCTTACTGGGCGCCATCTTGGGTACTGGCAGCTGTCTGCCAGTACCCAGTTTAGTAAAAATAAGTAGATGATTATTTAATTTTTTAAAAAAATGTTGTTTTTTTTTTAACTTTTATTAAACTTTGTTTTTCTGCAGTGTAGCGGTTCCCTCCCGCTCCCGCCCCGTGCACGCGCCCACCCTCCGTCCCCCGTGCACACGCGTGCTCCCGTGCGCGCTCCCGCCTGTCCTGCCCCCGCCCCCCTCCACTTCACTCGGCACATCGATGGCCGCCCACCCACCTCCCAGACTTGCTCCCACCCACCAACGATACTGGCCACCGATGTCCGGTGCAGAGAGGGCCATAGAGTGTCTCTCTCTGCATCGGATGGCCAAGGGGGGTTATTGCAGGATGCCTCGATATCGAGGCATCACTGCAATAACCGGAAAGCAGCTGGAAGCGAGCAGGATCGCTTCCAGCTGCTTTCCAGACCAAGGACGTACGCCACACGTCCTCGGTCATTAACTGTATTTTTTTTGAGGACGTGTGGCGTACGTCCTTGGTCGTTAAGGGGTTAAAATTGTATGCTCTTTATGAATCATTACATTTTTTTGTGTGGTTTCATTGTCCTTTAAAGATGGAATTATAACATTTCCTGTGGCATTATTATGTTCATTTAGAGTACTAGTGAAATGCATGGGAGCACTGGCTGTTATATGTATGTGCTCAATGTCAGAAATGTTTTTTTTTTTAAGCTGACATTTTAGTTTTAACTGATGTTACAAAAGGAAGAAAATACCTGTGTTTTCCTGTTTGGGCAAATGATTAAAGAGCCATTGTACACTCATTTTTTTCTTTGCATAAATGTTTTGTAGATGATCTATTTATAAAGCCCATAAAGTTTTTTTTTATTTTTAAAAATGTATAATTTTGCCTTTTTTAAAATAAAATTGCTCTGATTCCTAACCAAGCCCCAAAGTTTTATTTGAATACCGTCAGCTACCTTCTCCAGCTTGCTCCTGTTTGTGTAAAGGGTCTTTTCATATGCAAAAGAAGCGGGAGGGGGGGGGGAGTGTCATATTTCCCACTTGCAGTGGGCTTTCCAGCTACCTTTTCAACAGAGCTAAACTGAAAGCTTCTAAGTAAGTTTTTAAACAGTTTTATACTGGATTTTTATATCAGTATCTGTGCATCTTATTCTTTATAGTAGTGTCTATTACATGCAGTTATATGAAAATGAGTGTATACTGTCCCTTTAAAGCACAGGAAATGCATATATTCATTTTCGGTGATCCTCTGTGGCTCTTGTGGCATTATCACACATCATGTAATAAATTACATTATCCCTGACATCAGCAATCATGTCTATAACACAGGGATGTTCAACATGGGAACCCTGCAACCATACTTAAAGTGAAGGTAAAGTTAACTCTATCTCACAGTCTAATATCACTTGTTGACCAAAATGAATAGGAGTTTAAAGTGAAAGTCAATCCTAACGTTGTACAAACGCTAGTATTGACTATTGAAACAAATTAAGGGGACTTTCATTCATGAAGTATGATACTTCATGTAGAAAGCTCCTTAATTTGTTTCAACCGATCGCCGCTCTAAACTGCTACAGTAGCCCACTGCTAAAAAATGTTTTGCTAAGAGGTGACGTTTTCACCTCTTAGCCCATAGCCGTGCGGTAAATTCGGCTCCCATGGGCGCCAAGCCGGATTTGCCACACGGCTATTGTCTAAGAGGTGAAAACGTCACCTCTTAGCAAAAACATTTTTTAGCTGTGGGCTGCTGTAGCAGCTAAGAACGGCGATCGGTTAAAACAAATAAAGAAGCTTTCTACATGAAGTATCTTATACTTCATGAATGAAAGTCCCCTTTATTTGTTTCAATAGTCAATCCTAGCTTTTGTACAACACTAGGATTGACTTTCACTTTAAGCCATAATTTTTTCAATTTCCAATTATAAAGTCTGTTTTCCCGTTTATACTCATATTTTTTCGTTTGCCGAATTCAACTCGTAAATTAAGTTTTTTTTTCAGGTTTGGTCACGTTTTCTTTGCAGCCAACTGAAATTCTGGCAGTTAGGCGGCCGTCAATCTATATCATCCGTCTCCTGGATGATCTGCGCCTGCGTTTAGATTTTTTGGTCGGACTTGCAATACAAGCGCACTCCCTTTTCGTGCATGACTATTGTTATTGGATTTCCCAAGATACATAAGAGGCAAGATTAACGCATGCGCATTGCTAAGAGTGGACTACGCTATTCACATGCGCAGTTTGTTGCATTCGTTGTGAAAGCACGTTGGAGACACGTATAGAGCGGGTGGGACCAGGAAGGTAACGGTAGGGGAAAATAAAAGTTCTTTATTACAGAAATATATAATCCATTCTTGAAAAACAGTTAGCAACTTAGTAACTGAACATATGTCTAATTGATTGGTGTATAGAGATCTGTAAAACTTTACTTTCACTTTAAATCATTTTTAAGACATATATCTCTTTAACAGCCATTAATATATCTGGGGCCGTTAAGACTATAAGTCTTCATGTTTTAGAAAGTTGCCAATCATTGATATAAAACATTTTCTCAAACACCATTACTAAACTAAAATAACGCCAACCCTGCGGCACTTCTTATATTACTACATGAAATCATCTTGCACTAAATTACATTGTAGTCATCAGGTACCAACAATGCAATAGGATATTTTACTTGCAGTGTACCTTGTTAATTCTTTTTTAACATTGATCAAATGGATTATGTTGGGGACACAGAATCAGTACTATTACAGGTAAATAATTTGCAGTGCTCTAGCTAGAACACGGCACATTATTTACCTGTACTAGCACTGTATTTGATTAAATTTAGACACTGCATTGCAAATAACCTTGCTATCAGGAGGATCAGGTGCATCCCATGGAGCGAAAACAACGACAAAGAAATAGTTCACATTGATTAGGATCAGAGGTTAGCTAGAACAGGGCAGGTCTAAAATATGCACTATGCAGTGCTTTGCATGTATATGGTAGATTGTAAGAATTGTAGTAGCTAGTGTTGAAATGTTTGTTCCTTCAATGGAAGAAATGGACAGTGCCCAATCTAATATTGTGCACAATCTAGCTTGATTTTGCTATGGAAGTGCATGAACAGTTGGCGCCAGTGACATCACGTGTGACGTTACCAGCACCAAATGCATATTTGCTGCCAGTCTGTCCACTCAAACCTCTTCCATGTAGACGGGGTATTGATTTGTTGAAAGCCCTATGATCCAAGGGAGGGACATATTTTATAAATAATGAAATATATAGCATTTGGGTTAGTGCTGACTTAGGTGATTGAAAGCCTCACCTCTTATACCTTTCCTTTAACAATATTGTATCATAATAGTAACACAGACCTAAAGTAGACTTTGAGTATTGAACATTCCAATAATGAAACACCTAGGTGTATTCCAGTTTTCAATAATACACAGAGTTCCTTTTTTACCAAGTAGTAATGTGCAGGGACATGCAAATGAAAAAAACATTGATCATCCTGTTAGTGAAGAAGGTATGATAAGAATATATGGCACATATGTGATGATATGAGCAAAGCACACAGAACTGCGAAGCCAGCTTTATTTCAATTTGGTACTTAACATCAAAATTATCCTACCCAACCCCCTTGGTCCTGGTAAAATCCGATAAATATTAGGAGGTGTATGCTGTGCTACATATTCTTCATTCAACATGAGTGTTCCAGTGACCATTACAATTTATAGTTAAAAATACACCCCCACTTCTTTATTTTATGTCTGTTCTAACATTAGTTCCTTAGGATTTGCTTCCCTGGAGTGTATCTCTACATTTGTATCAAGAATATATAGTTTGTTCTGTACATATGAAAAATACATATTTTTGTCCATTTTTTTGCCTCCGTCTGAGGGGTTGAAGGGGCCCCGCCGATCCTCTGGCATCCACCCAAAGTGAACCTTGGGGAATGAGGCTTAAAAAAGGGGGTTTCGCCTGCTTTAACCCACCAGGCGGAGGCAACAAAGTTAGTGAAGATGTGGGAATTACAGTGCATCATATATATGTTTGACTTGACTTGATGAAGCGCATGCACTCTGAGGGGATTATTAATCTTACATTGGGCTTTACCCACAGCCGCTCGGGTGTATATGTATGTGTGTGTATATATGTGAATGTATGTATGTATGTATATATATGTGTGTGTGTGTATATATATATATATATATATATATATATATATATATAAAAAATGAAATGTTTATTTTGTTATGCAGAATACAACTTTTTTTTTTATACTCAATTTTTTTCCATTCTTCACATGAGAGAGTAGAATTTATTTATGTTGCAAGGATATTAAGCAAAAGTTATTTAAATTTAAGAAACTAATATTGCAATATTGATTTCTCCTGTTAAGTGTAGTCAGTCCACGGGTCATCCATTACTTATGGAATATATCTCTTCCTAACAGGAAACTGCAAGAGAATTACCCAGCAGAGCTGCTATATAGCTCCTCCCCTCACATAACATACTCAGTCATTCTCTTGCAGCCTAACTAAAAAGGAAGCTGTGAGAGATCTGTGGTGTTTTTTAACTTAGTTTATTTCTACAATCAAAAGTTTGTTATTTTTAAATGGCACCGGAGTGCGCTGTTTATTCTCAGGCAGCATTAGAAGAAGAATCTGCCTGGGTTTTTTTCTATGGTCTTAGCAGACGTAACTAAAGTCCACTGGCTGTTTCTCATCTGAGGAGTGAGGTAACTTCAGAGAAGGGGAATAGCATGCAGGGCTCCCCTGCAACAAATGAGGTATGTGCAGTAATTTATTTTCTGAGGAATGGAATTGACTGAGAAAATACTGCTGATACCATTGTAAAGTAAGTTCAGCCTTAAATGCAGTGATAGCGACTGGTATCAGGCTGATGTGTGTGTGTGTACACTGAATGTATTTTTCTAAGGAATGGAATTGACTCTGAAAATACTGTTAATACTGAAATAATGTATGAGCCTTAACTGCAGTAAAAACGACTGGTAGCAGGCTTATTAATAATAATACATAACTTTCAAATGTATGTTTAAAACGTTTACTGGCTTGTTAATCGTTTTTGTGAGGTACTTGGTGATAAAACTTATTAGGGCATGATTTTTACCACATGGCCATTTTTGTTTTCTGCATAGAAACAGTTTCTGAGCTTCCCCACTGTTGTAATATGAGTGGGAGGGGCCTATTTTAGCGCTTTTTTGCGCAGTAAAAATTCAGTCACAATCTGTCTACTTCATCCTCCATGATCCAGATCGTCTCTAGAGAGCTCAGGGGTCTTCAAAATCCATTTTGAGGGAGGTAATCAGGCACAGCAGACCTGTGACAGTGTATTTGACTGTGAGAAAAACGTTAATTATATAATTGTTATCCGTTTTTGGCTACTAAGGGGTTAATCATCCATTTGCTGGTGGGTGCAATCCTTTGCTAACTTAATACATTTACTGTGAAAATTTGGTTGCTATAACTATTTTGGTCATTGTTATTTCAACTGTGTCAGTTTTTCTGTGCTTCTTAAAGGCACAGTAACGTTTTTTATATTGCTTGTAAATTAATTTTGAAAAGTATTTCCAAGTTTGCTAGTCTCATTGCTAGTTTGTTTAAACATGTCTGACTCAGATGAATCTCTTTGTTCACTATGTTTAAAGGCCAATGTGGAGCCCAATAGAAATTTGTGTACTAATTGCATTGATGCTACTTTAAATAAAAGTCAATCTTTACATGTAAAGAAACTATCACCAGACGACGAGGGGGAAGTTATGCCGACTAACTCTCCTCACGTGTCAGTACCTGCGCCTCCCGCTCAGGAGGTGCGTGATTTTGTGGCGCCAAGTACATCAGGGAGGCCCTTACAAATCACTTTGCAAGACATGGCTACTGTTATGACAGAAGTATTATCTAAGTTGCCAGAATTAAGAGGCAAGCGCGATAGCTCTGGGTTAAGGATAGAGCGAGCGGATGAGATGAGAGCCATGTCAGATACTGCGTCATAGTTTGCAGAACGTGAGGACGGAGAGCTTCATTCTGTGGGTGACGGATCTGATCCAGGGAGACTGGATTCAGAGATTTCCAATTTTAAATTTAAGCTAGAGAACCTCCGCACATTGCTAGGGGAGGTATTAGCGGCTCTGAATGATTGTAACACGGTTGCAATTCCAGAGAAATTATGTAGGTTGGATAGATACTATGCGGTACCGGTGTGTACTGACGTATTTCCTATACCAAAAAGGCTTACAGAGATTATTAGCAAGGAGAGGGATAGACCGGGTGTGTCTTTTACCCCTCCTCCCATATTTAGGAAAATGTTTCCTATTGACGCCACCACACGAGACTTATGGCAGACGGTCCCTAAGGTGGAGGGAGCAGTTTCTACTTTAGCTAAGCGTACCACTATCCCGGTGGAGGATAGTTGTGCCTTTTCAGATCCAATGGATAAAAAATTAGAGGGTTACCTTAAGAAAATGTTTGTTCAACAAGGTTTTATTTTACAACCCCTCGCATGCATTGCGCCTGTCACTGCTGCGGCAGCATTCTGGTTTGAGTCTCTGGAAGAGGCCATTCGCTCAGCTCCATTGGATGAAATAATCAACAAGCTTAAGACACTTAAGCTAGCTAACGCATTTGTTTCTGATGCCGTTGTGCATTTAACCAAACTTACGGCTAAGAACTCCGGATTCGCCATCCAAGCGCGCAGAGCGCTATGGCTTAAATCCTGGTCAGCTGACGTGACTTCTAAATCTAAATTGCTTAATATTCCTTTCAAAGGGCAGACCTTATTCGGGCCCGGCTTGAAAGAAATTATTGCTGACATTACGGGAGGTAAGGGCCATGCTCTACCTCAGGACAGGGCCAAATCAAAGGCCAAACAGTCTAATTTTCGTGCCTTTCGTAACTTCAAGGCAGGAGCAGCATCAACTTCCTCCGCTCCAAAACAGGAAGGAGCTGTTGCTCGTTACAGACAGGGCTGGAAAGTTAACCAGTCCTGGAACAGGGGCAAGCAGGCCAAGAAACCTGCTGCTGCCCCCAAAACAGCATGAAGAGAGGGCCCCCTATCCGGAAACGGATCTAGTGGGGGGCAGACTTTCTCTCTTCGCCCAGGCTTGGGCATGAGATGTCCAGGATCCCTGGGCGTTGGAGATCATATCTCAGGGATATCTCCTGGACTTCAAAACTTCTCCTCCACGGGGGAGATTTCATCTTTCAAGGTTATCAGCAAACCAAATAAAGAAAGAGGCGTTTCTACGCTGTGTACAAGACCTCTTACTAATGGGGGTAATCCACCCAGTTCCGCGGACGGAACACGGGCAGGGATTCTATTCAAACCTATTTGTGGTCCCCAAGAAAGAGGGAACCTTCAGGCCAATCTTGGACTTAAAAATCCTAAACAAATTTCTAAGAGTTCCATCATTCAAAATGGAAACTATTCGAACCATCCTTCCCATGATCCAAGAGGGTCAGTACATGACCACATTGGATCTAAAGGATGCCTACCTTCACATACCGATTCACAAGGACCATTACCGGTATCTGAGATTTGCCTTCCTAGACAGGCATTACCAGTTTGTAGCTCTTCCCTTCGGATTAGCTACGGCTCCAAGAATCTTTACAAAAATTCTAGGATCACTTCTGGCGGTACTAAGACCGCGAGGCATAGCGGTGACTCCGTACCTAGACGTCATTCTGATACAAGCGTCAAGTTTTCAAACTGCCAAGTCTCATACAGAGATAGTTCTGGCATTTCTGAGGTCGCATGGGTGGAAGGTGAACGTGGAAAAGAGTTCTCTATTACCACTTACAAGAGTTCCCTTTCTAGGGACTCTTATAGATTCTGTAGAGATGAAAATTTACCTGACAGAGGCCAGGTTATTAAAACTTCTAAATGCTTGCCGTGTCCTTCACTCCATTCCACACCCGTCAGTAGCTCAGTGCATGGAAGTAATCGGCTTAATGGTAGCGGCAATGGACATAGTACCATTTGCGCGCCTGCATCTCAGACCACTGCAATTGTGCATGCTAAGTCAGTGGAACGGGGATTACTCAGATTTGTCCCCCCTACTAAATCTGGATCAAGAGACCAGAGATTCTCTTCTATGGTGGCTTTCTCGGCCACATCTGTCCAAGGGGATGACCTTTCGCAGGCCAGATTGGACGATTGTAACAACAGACGCCAGCCTTCTAGGCTGGGGAGCAGTCTGGAATTCCCTGAAAGCTCAGGGATTATGGACTCAGGAGGAGAAACTCCTCCCAATAAATATTCTGGAGTTAAGAGCAATATTCAATGATCTCCTAGCTTGGCCTCAGTTAGCAACTCTGAGGTTCATCAGATTTCAGTCGGACAACATCACGACTGTGGCTTACATCAACCATCAAGGGGGAACCAGAAGTTCCCTAGCGATGTTGGAAGTCTCAAAAATAATTCGCTGGGCAGAGTCTCACTCTTGCCACCTGTCAGCGATCTACATCCCAGGCGTGGAGAACTGGGAGGCGGATTTTCTAAGTCGCCAGACTTTTCATCCGGGGGAGTGGGAGCTTCATCCGGAGGTCTTTGCTCAACTGATTCGTCGTTGGGGCAAACCAGATCTGGATCTCATGGCGTCTTGTCAGAACGCCAAGCTTCCTTGTTACGGATCCAGGTCCAGGGACCCGGGAGCGGTGCTGATAGATGCTCTGACAGCCCCTTGGGTCTTCAACATGGCTTATGTGTTTCCACCATTCCCGATGCTTCCTCGTTTGATTGCCAAGATCAAACAGGAGAGAGCTTCGGTGATTCTGATAGTGCCTGCGTGGCCACGCAGGACCTGGTATGCAGACCTAGTGGACATGTCGTCCTGTCCACCGTGGTCTCTGCCTCTGAGACAGGACCTTCTAATTCAGGGTCCTTTCAAACATCCAAATCTAATTTCTCTGAGGCTGACTGCATGGAGATTGAACGCTTGATTCTATCAAAGCGTGGCTTCTCGGAGTCGGTTATTGATACCTTAATACAGGCTAGGAAGCCTGTTACCAGAAAAATTTACCATAAGATATGGCGTAAATATTTACATTGGTGCGAATCCAAGAGTTACTCATGGAGTAAGGTTAGGATTCCTAGGATATTGTCCTTTCTACAAGAGGGTTTAGAAAAGGGCTTATCTACTAGTTCGTTAAAGGGACAGATTTCTGCTCTGTCTATTCTTCTACACAAACGTCTGGCTGAAGTTCCAGACGTTCAGGCTTTGTCAGGCTTTAACTAGGATTAAGCCTGTGTTTAAGTCTGTTGCTCCGCCGTGGAGCTTAAACTTAGTTCTTAATGTTCTTCAAGGCGTTCCATTTGAACCCCTTCATTCCATTGATATCAAGCTGTTATCTTGGAAAGTTCTGTTTTTGATGGCTATTTCCTCGGCTCGGAGAGTCTCTGAGTTATCTGCCTTACATTGTGATTCTCCTTATCTGATTTTTCATTCAGACAAGGTAGTCCTGCGTACTAAACCTGGGTTCTTACCTAAGGTAGTTACTAACAGGAATATCAATCAAGAGATTGTTGTTCCATCTCTGTGTCCTAACCCTTCTTCAAAGAAGGAACGACTTTTGCATAATCTGGACGTAGTCCGTGCCCTGAAATTCTATTTGCAGGCAACTAAGGATTTTCGTCAAACTTCTTCCCTGTTTGTCGTTTACTCTGGACAGAGGAGAGGTCAAAAGGCTTCGGCTACCTCTCTCTCTTTTTGGCTTCGTAGCATAATACGCTTAGCCTATGAGACTGCTGGACAGCAGCCTCCTGAAAGGATTACAGCTCATTCTACTAGAGCTGTGGCTTCCACCTGGGCCTTTAAAAATGAGGCCTCTGTTGAACAGATTTGCAAGGCTGCGACTTGGTCTTCGCTTCACACTTTTTCAAAATTTTACAAATTTGACACTTTTGCTTCGTCGGAGGCTAGTTTTGGGAGAAAGGTACTTCAGGCAGTGGTTCCTTCTGTTTAATGTTCCTGCCTTGTCCCTCCCTTCATCCGTGTACTTTAGCTTTGGTATTGGTATTCCATAAGTAATGGATGACCCGTGGACTGACTACACTTAACAGGAGAAAACATAATTTATGCTTACCTGATAAATTCCTTTCTCCTTTAGTGTAGTCAGTCCACGGCCCGCCCTGTTTTTACGGCAGGTCTAAATTTTAATTAAACTCCAGTCACCACTGTACCCTATGGTTCCTCCTTTCTCGTCTGCTTTGGTCGAATGACTGAGTATGATATGTGAGGGGAGGAGCTATATAGCAGCTCTGCTGGGTAATTCTCTTGCAGTTTCCTGTTAGGAAGAGATATATTCCATAAGTAATGGATGACCCGTGGACTGACTACACTACAGGAGAAAGGAATTTATCAGGTAAGCATAAATTATGTTTTTTGTAATTCCTACCAACTGTTTTAAATAACGTAACAATCTATTTTTCTTTCTTTCTTTTTAACAGCTAAAACTAAATAATCTTTGAAATGCCCTCTTTTTTAGATGCAACAAAAGTGCCCTTTTAAGCTGAATGTTCAGGTTATATCTTAGTTATATGTAATTTGTGCAGCTCACCTAATTCAAACAGCTGTTTGAAATAGATTTGAAGCCCATGTGCATGTTAAATACAAAGCTTTTACATGGCAAATTTTGATGATTGGAGTGGGGAACTATATTTGTTGTAAGGTCAAAAACATAGATTTAAAGGGACAGTCTAGTCAAAATTAAACTTTTATGATTCAGATAGGGCATGCTATTTTAAACAACTTTCCAATTTACTTTTATCATCAAATTAAACCGTTGAAAATCGCAGCATTTTGAAAGTTTTTCACAGTTACATAGAAACATAGATATTGACGGCAGATAAGAGCCATAGGCCCAGCAAGGTTGCCCAATGTTACCTAACAATATAAACTTATCTAGTTTGTAGGATAGCCTTATGCTTGTCCCATGCATTTTTAAAGTCCCCCACAGTGTTTGTCGCTACTACCTCTTGAGGAAGTTTATTCCATAAATCAATCACTCTTTCTGTAAAGTAGTGCTTCCTCAAATTACTCCTGAATCTACTACCCTTTAGCTTGAGCTCATGACCCCTTGTTCTTGAATTTTCCATTTTATGTAAAATACCCACAGCCTCAGTTTTACTAAGCCCTTTAAAGTACTTGAAAGTTGCTATCATATCACCTCTTTCCCTTCTCTCCTTTAAGCTATACATATTTAGGTAATTGAGCCTATCCTGGTAAGTTTTTTATTTTTTAGACCATGCACCATTTTTGTAGCCCTCCTTTGCACAGATTCAAGTTTGTTAATATCCTTCTGAAGATATGGCCTCCAGAACTGCACACAATACTCAAGATGAGGCCTAACTAATGTTTCTCCTGTTAAGTGTAGTCAGTCCACGGGTCATCCATTACTTATGGAATATTTCTCTTCCTAACAGGAAACTGCAAGAGAATTACCCAGCAGAGCTTGCTATATAGCTCCTCCCCTCACCTGTCATACTCAGTCATTCTCTTGCAGCCTAACTAGATAGGAAGCTGTGAGAGATCTGTGGTGTTTTTTTTTTTAACTTAGTTTATTTCTACAATCAAAAGTTTGTTATTTTTAAATGGCACCGGAGTGTGCTGTTTATTCTCAGGCAGCTTTAGAAGAAGAATCTGCCTTGGTTTTTTTCTATGGTCTTAGCAGACGTAACTAAGACCCACTAGCTGTTCTCATCTGAGGAAAAGTGAGGTAACTTCAGAGAAGGGGAATAGCATGCAGGGTCCCCCTGCAACAAAGAGGTATGTGCAGTAAATTATTTTCTGAGGAATGGAATTGACTGAGAAAATACTGCTGATACCATTGTAAAGTAAGTTCAGCCTTAAATGCAGCGATAGCGACTGGTATCAGGCTGATGTGTGTGTGTGTGTGTGCACTGAATGTATTTTCTAAGGAATGGAATTGACTCTGAAAATACTGTTAATACTGAAATAATGTATGAGCCTTAACTGCAGTAAAAGCGACTGGTAGCAGGCTTGTAAATAATAATACATAACTTTTAAATGTATGTTTAAAACGTTTACTGGCATGTTAATCGTTTTTCGTGAGGTACTTGGTGATAAGACTTATTGGGGCTTGATTTTTACCACATGGCCATTTTTGTTTTCTGCATAGAAACAGTTTCTGAGCTTCCCCACTGTTGTAATATGAGTGGGAGGGGCCTATTTTAGCGCTTTTTTGCGCAGTAAAAATTCAGTCACAATCTGTCTACTTCATCCTCCATGATCCAGATCATCTCTAGAGAGCTCAGGGGTCTTCAAAATCCATTTTGAGGCAGGTAATCAGTCACAGTAGTCCTGTGACAGTGTATTTGACTGTGAGAAAAACGTTAATTATATAATTGTTATCCGTTTTTGGGTACTAAGGGGTTAATCATCCATTTGCTGGTGGGTGCAATCCTTTGCTAACTTAATACATTTACTGTGAAAATTTGGTTGCTATAACTATTTTTGTTCATTGTTATTTCAACTGTGTCAGTTTTTCTGTGCTTCTTAAAGGCACAGTAACGTTTTTTATATTGCTTGTAAATTAATTTTGAAAAGTATTTCCAAGTTTGCTAGTCTCATTGCTAGTTTGTTTAAACATGTCTGACTCAGATGAATCTCTTTGTTCACTATGTTTAAAGGCCAATGTGGAGCCCAATAGAAATTTGTGTACTAATTGCATTGATGCTAATTTAAATAAAAGTCAATCTTTACATGTAAAGAAACTATCACCAGACGACGAGGGGGAAGTTATGCCGACTAACTCTCCTCACGTGTCAGTACCTGCGCCTCCCGCTCAGGAGGTGCGTGATTTTGTGGCGCCAAGTACATCAGGGAGGCCCTTACAAATCACTTTGCAAGACATGGCTACTGTTATGACAGAAGTATTATCTAAGTTGCCAGATTTAAGAGGCAAGCGCGATAGCTCTGGGTTAAGGATAGAGCGAGCGGATGAGATGAGAGCCATGTCAGATACTGCGTCACAGTTTGCAGAACGTGAGGACGGAGAGCTTCATTCTGTGGGTGACGGATCTGATCCAGGGAGACTGGATTCAGAGATTTCCAATTTTAAATTTAAGCTAGAGAACCTCCGCACATTGCTAGGGGAGGTATTAGCGGCTCTGAATGATTGTAACACGGTTGCAATTCCAGAGAAATTATGTAGGTTGGATAAATACTATGCGGTACCGGTGTATACTGACGTATTTCCTATACCAAAAAGGCTTACAGAGATTATTAGCAAGGAGTGGGATAGACCTGGTGTGCCTTTTACCCCTCCTCCCATATTTAGGAAAATGTTTCCTATTGACGCCACCACACGAGACTTATGGCAGACGGTCCCTAAGGTGGAGGGAGCAGTTTCTACTTTAGCTAAGCGTACCACTATCCCGGTGGAGGATAGTTGTGCCTTTTCAGATCCAATGGATAAAAAATTAGAGGGTTACCTTAAGAAAATGTTTGTTCAACAAGGTTTTATTTTACAGCCCCTTGCATGCATTGCGCCTGTCACTGCTGCGGCAGCATTCTGGTTTGAGTCTCTGGAAGAGGCCATTCGCTCAGCTCCATTGGATGAAATAATGAACAAGCTTAAAACACTTAAGCTAGCTAACGCATTTGTTTCTGATGCCGTTGTGCATTTAACCAAACTTACGGCTAAGAACTCCGGATTCGCCATCCAAGCGCGCAGAGCACTATGGCTTAAATCCTGGTCAGCTGACGTGACTTCTAAATCTAAATTGCTTAATATTCCTTTCAAAGGGCAGACCTTATTCGGGCCCGGCTTGAAAGAAATTATTGCTGACATTACGGGAGGTAAGGGCCATGCTCTACCTCAGGACAGGGCCAAATCAAAGGCCAAACAGTCTAATTTTCGTGCCTTTCGTAACTTCAAGGCAGGAGCAGCATCAACTTCCTCCGCTCCAAAACAGGAAGGAGCTGTTGCTCGTTACAGGCAGGGCTGGAAAGTTAACCAGTCCTGGAACAGGGGCAAGCAGGCCAAGAAACCTGCTGCTGCCCCCAAGACAGCATGAAGAGGGCCCCCTATCCGGAAACGGATCTAGTGGGGGGCAGACTTTCTCTCTTCGCCCAGGCTTGGGCAAGAGATGTCCAGGATCCCTGGGCGTTGGAGATCATATCCCAGGGATATCTCCTGGACTTCAAGACTTCTCCTCCACGGGGGAGATTTCATCTTTCAAGGTTATCAGCAAACCAAACAAAGAAAGAGGCGTTTCTACGCTGTGTACAAGACCTCTTACTAATGGGGGTAATCCACCCAGTTCCGCGGACGGAACACGGGCAGGGATTCTATTCAAATCTATTTGTGGTTCCCAAAAAAGAGCGAACCTTCAGACCAATCTTGGACTTAAAAATCCTAAACAAATTTCTAAGAGTTCCATCATTCAAAATGGAGACTATTCGAACCATCCTTCCCATGATCCAAGAGGGTCAGTACATGACCACGGTGGACTTAAAGGATGCCTACCTTCACATACCGATTCACAAGGACCATTACCGGTATTTGAGATTTGCCTTCCTAGACAGGCATTACCAGTTTGTAGCTCTTCCCTTCGGATTAGCTACGGCTCCAAGAATCTTTACAAAAATTCTAGGATCACTTCTGGCGGTACTAAGACCGCGAGGCATAGCGGTGACTCCGTACCTAGACGACATTCTGATACAAGCGTCAAGTTTTCAAACTGCCAAGTCTCATACAGAGATAGTTCTGGCATTTCTGAGGTCGCATGGGTGGAAGGTGAACGTGGAAAAGAGTTCTCTATTACCACTTACAAGAGTTCCCTTTCTAGGGACTCTTATAGATTCTGTAGAGTTGAAAATTTACCTGACAGAGGCCAGGTTATTAAAACTTCTAAATGCTTGCCGTGTCCTTCACTCCATTCCACACCCGTCAGTAGCTCAGTGCATGGAAGTAATCGGCTTAATGGTAGCGGCAATGGACATAGTACCATTTGCGCGCCTGCATCTCAGACTGCTGCAATTGTGCATGCTAAGTCAGTGGAACGGGGATTACACAGATTTGTCCCCCCTACTAAATCTGGATCAAGAGACCAGAGATTCTCTTCTATGGTGGCTCTCTCGGCCACATCTGTCCAAGGGGATGACCTTTCGCAGGCCAGATTGGACGATTGTAACAACAGACGCCAGCCTTCTAGGCTGGGGAGCAGTCTGGAATTCCCTGAAAGCTCAGGGATTATGGACTCAGGAGGAGAAACTCCTCCCAATAAATATTCTGGAGTTAAGAGCAAGTATTCAATGCTCTCCTAGCTTGGCCTCAGTTAGCAACTCTGAGGTTCATCAGATTTCAGTCGGACAACATCACGACTGTGGCTTATATCAACCATCAAGGGGGAACCAGAAGTTCCCTAGCGATGTTGGAAGTCTCAAAGATAATTAGCTGGGCAGAGTCTCACTCTTGCCACCTGTCAGCGATCTACATCCCAGGCGTGGAGAACTGGGAGGCGGATTTTCTAAGTCGCCAGACTTTTCATCCGGGAGAGTGGGAACTTCATCCGGAGGTCGTTGCTCAACTGGTTCGTCGTTGGGGCAAACCAGATCTGGATCTCATGTCGTCTCGTCAGAACGCCAAGCTTCCTTGTTACGGATCCAGGTCCAGGGACCCGGGAGCGGTGCTGATAGATGCTCTCACAGCCCCTTGGGTCTTCAACATGGCTTATGTGTTTCCACCATTCCCAATGCTTCCTCGTTTGATTGCCAAGATCAAACAGGAGAGAGCTTCGGTGATTCTGATAGCGCCTGCGTGGCCACGCAGGACCTGGTATGCAGACCTAGTGGACATGTCGTCCTGTCCACCGTGGTCTCTGCCTCTGAGACAGGACCTTCTAATTCAGGGTCCTTTCAAACATCCAAATCTAATTTCTCTGAGGCTGACTGCATGGAGATTGAACGCTTGATTCTATCAAAGCGTGGTTTCTCGGAGTCGGTTATTGATACCTTAATACAGGCTAGGAAGCCTGTTACCAGAAAAATTTACCATAAAATATGGCGTAAATATTTACATTGGTGCGAATCCAAGTGTTACTCATGGAGTAAGGTTAGGATTCCTAGGATATTGTCCTTTCTACAAGAGGGTTTAGAAAAGGGCTTATCTACTAGTTCGTTAAAGGGACAGATTTCTGCTCTGTCTATTCTTCTACACAAACGTCTGGCTGAAGTTCCAGACGTTCAGGCTTTCTGTCAGGCTTTAACTAGGATTAAGCCTGTGTTTAAGTCTGTTGCTCCGCCGTGGAGCTTAAACTTAGTTCTTAATGTTCTTCAAGGCGTTCCATTTGAACCCCTTCATTCCATTGATATCAAGTTGTTATCTTGGAAAGTTCTGTTTTTGATGGCTATTTCCTCGGCTCGGAGAGTCTCTGAGTTATCTGCCTTACATTGTGATTCTCCTTATCTGATTTTCCATTCAGACAAGGTAGTTCTGCGTACTAAACCTGGGTTCTTACCTAAGGTAGTTACTAACAAGAATATCAATCAAGAGATTGTTGTTCCATCTCTGTGTCCTAACCCTTCTTCAAAGAAGGAACGACTTTTGCATAATCTGGACGTAGTCCGTGCCCTGAAATTCTATTTGCAGGCAACTAAGGATTTTCGTCAAACTTCTTCCCTGTTTGTCGTTTACTCTGGACAGAGGAGAGGTCAAAAGGCTTCGGCTACCTCTCTCTCTTTTTGGCTTCGTAGCATAATACGATTAGCCTATGAGACTGCTGGACAGCAGCCCTCTGAAAGGATTACAGCTCATTCTACTAGAGCTGTGGCTTCCACCTGGGCCTTTAAAAATGAGGCCTCTGTTGAACAGATTTGCAAGGCTGCGACTTGGTCTTCGCTTCACACTTTTTCAAAATTTTACAAATTTGACACTTTTGCTTCCTCGGAGGCTGTGTTTGGGAGAAAGGTACTTCAGGCAGTGGTTCCTTCTGTTTAATGTTCCTGCCTTGTCCGTCCCTTCATCCGTGTACTTTAGCTTTGGTATTGGTATTCCATAAGTAATGGATGACCCGTGGACTGACTACACTTAACAGGAGAAAACATAATTTATGCTTACCTGATAAATTCCTTTCTCCTGTAGTGTAGTCAGTCCACGGCCCGCCCTGTTTTTACTGCAGGTCTAAATTTTAATTAAACTCCAGTCACCACTATACCCTATGGTTCCTCCTTTCTCGTATGCTTGGTCGAATGACTGAGTATGACAGGTGAGGGGAGGAGCTATATAGCAAGCTCTGCTGGGTAATTCTCTTGCAGTTTCCTGTTAGGAAGAGAAATATTCCATAAGTAATGGATGACCCGTGGACTGACTACACTACAGGAGAAAGGAATTTATCAGGTAAGCATAAATTATGTTTTTATAAAGTGGCATAATAACCTTACTATTTCTGCTGCAAATACCTCTACTCTACATCCAAGCATTAGGCAGTACTAGTTCATGTGTGTCATATAGATAACATTGTGCTCACTCCCGGGAGTTATTTAGGAGTCTGCACTGATTAGCTAAACTGCATGTCTGTCAAAAGCACTGAGATAAGGGGACAGTCTGCATAGGCTTAGATACAAGGTAATCATAGAGGTAAAACATATTTTAATATAACTGTGTTGGTTATGCAAACTGGGCAATGGGTAATAAAGGGATTATCTATCATTTTAAACAATAAAAAATGTGGTTTAGACTGTCCCTTTTAAAGAGAAATAATAAAAAAAACATTAAAATGTACATAATTATAAATTTAAAAAACAATTAATATTCTTTTATCAAATTTACTTCACTCTTGCTATCCGTTGTTGAAACTTGGTTCCTGTGCATGGGAGCATGTCTAGGTTGGCTCAGGAATGTGCATGTCTCATATACACTATATGGCCAAAAGTAAGTTGACACACACATACTTATTATGAGTTCCGATGATTCAGTCACACTCATTGCTAACAGGTGTGTAAAATCCTGCACATAACCATGAAATCTCCAAAGACAAATGGCAGTACAATTGTGTTGTACTGAAGAGCTCAGCAAGTTTGATGTGGCACTGTCATAGGATGCCACAGTCGCCACAAGTAGTTTTAATGAAGGGTTTTGTTATTGCTACAGGATACAAAGACAGTTTAGAAATTAGGTTCTTCCAACTTTGTTGCAACAGTTTGGGGAAGGCCCATTCCTTTTTTAGAATGACTGTGCCCCTTTGCACAAAGTGAGGTCCTTGACATTTTTTGACAGGTTTGGTGGAGCAACTTGAGTGATCTGCACAAAGCCCTGACCTCAACCATACTGAACATGTTTGGGATGATTTGGTGCGAGCCAGAACTTCTCTCCCAACGTCAGTGCCTGACCTCACCAATGGTCTTTTGGCTGAATGGGCACATATTAACACAGACACACTCCAAAGTCTTGTGGAAAGCCTTTCCAAATGAGTGGTGGCTGTTATAGTCGCAAGGGGGGTGCAAATCCATAATAATGCTCAAAGTTTTGGAATGTATGTCCAACAGCCTGATAAAGGGTTTTTTGTCAGGTGTCCTCATACTTTTTACCATGTAGTGTATATGAGCTGGTTAGACATTTCATTCCATACCATGGGCATTAATATGGAGTTGTCCTCCTTTGCGGCTATAACAGCTGCCACTCTAGTGAGCAGGCTTTCCAATTAATTTTGGATTGGATTGTGAGAATTTATGCCTATTCAGCCAAATTAGCATTTGTGAGGTCAGGCACTGATATTGGACATTGATTTGCTGCTACAGAATATTAAAACATGTTATTCTGATTTCAGGCAGACAGGTCACAGTAGCTTTATTATGCACTTATTTTCTATGAATGTGCTTCTTCACTTACGTAATCGTATAGCAGACATAAGAACCTTTAAATAAAACCACACACTATAGATCAACAAAAAGTACACATTATCACTAGATAGGTCGAATAAAGTGGACTGCGAGGGCAGGTGTTTTTATTAGTAAAATCTGACAGTCTTTCCTGCTTCTAAGGAGAGCCATTGCTCTAAATGCTATTAATTGTGCATGAAAACTATTGGATTATTATGTTGTATATTCTACAGTTGTGTTTATTAATAGAGCTTAATTTCCTTTCTTACAGGCTACAGGAAACACCGAAATATGGATAGTTAAGTCATTTCATTACTGATTAATAAACAATATCTGATTTTTTCAAATCACCAATGAAAGGATTCCTTAAAGAAAATTATATTAGATGTTTGCTAGCGTGTTGATTTTAAAATGTCTTCAAAACCAACAATAGATATTGATTGTGGAATTAAAGAAGATAGTACAAATGAAACTAGAAAGGAAGCTAATAAAGCAACAAATTGGAGCAGTGCAAGCAGTAGTACAAGCATTGACAGCAAGAGTTCAGATAAGAGCAGTTATAGCAGTCGGACTCGTGACAGCAGTAGATCTGGGAGCCAGCACTCTTATACTGATAGATCTGTAAGCAATAAAGATGGCAGCTTTGTAAAGCAGGGAGGCAGAACAGGAAAGAAAACAAAGGGCAAAAAACTCCTTCCCACAATTGGTAAGAAAATATTAAGAATTATTTAGAAAATATTGCTGATATGTAATGGTTTTGTTATAGTTTATAAGTTCTCAGAAATCATTTTTCATCAGGGTGGATTAACATCAATTTCTTTCCTAAGATATGGAGAGTCTACAATGTCATCAATTACTAGTGGGAATATCACTCCTGGCCAGCAGGAGGAGGCAAAGAGCACCACAGCAAATCTGTCAAGTGTCACTCCCCTACCCACATTCCCCAGTCATTCTCTTTGCCTCTGTTAATGGTGGAGGTGAAGTTTGGTGTCTGAAGATAATTGGATTTCTTTTGCAACAAGCAATTTTTTGGGTATAGCTGTAGTCCACATCAATCTCTTTAGTAGAGTAGTGGTGGCTTTAGGGCAGTTAGGAACTTGTAAGGTGGACCTTGCTGCATTTTCCTAACATGTGCTGCCCTAGTACAGAAAGCCAGAGTAGGTTTACTCTGTTCTTTCTTTTTTACACAGGCCTCTGTAAGGAGTTGACATCCATTAACGCTTTGTGAGCTGTCCTCCTGCCGGACGGCTAGAACTGCAGGTAAGTGCCATTTGTGTTCTGGGGCTGGGAGGCTGGCAGTGAAGGGGTTAAGTATCAAATCTCTGCACAGAATTGGGACTAGAATCCTGGGTACAGGGTTAATCTTAGGCAGTGAGCAGGCACATGTTGTATGTGAGACAGAGAGGGGTTAATCTCCTTATGAGAAGGGGTTAACTTATTGCGGTAGCTCTAGATTTATTTGAGGGCTTAGTTCACACTAGTGTTGTGTGCAAGTTTTTTGGGGGGCATATTACTTTGTCTTGATTGCTTATAGCTGTGATTTGTTATGGCTAAAGCACAAGTTGATAGAGGCGGTTTAGTTTTGTGGCGCAGCTTCAATTGCCGATTAAATTACTTTCCGACTCCGCTCCTGCAGATTATCGGAGAGGTTTTTTAGAGCCATCAATTGCAGTCGGGATCTCCCTATGCTACATTGAGTTGCAGGACTCTGCTCCTATGGACAGGTGCCTGCTTTGCTTGGAAAATCAGGTTGTGTTGCCGTTGAAATTTTGTTCCTCATGTGTAAAGAGGACTTTAAAAATAAAAACAGACTCTTTGTTTCTGAGCCAACAGTCTCAGGATGATGCTGTTCAGGCTATGCTGCAGCTTTCTCCTTAAACGTCCCAAGCCTTAATGGTGTCACATACAGTGCCCTGCGACTCCTCTCAGTCTCCTGGAGGAGTGTATTTGCCTGCAGAGATTGCTGCTCAGGTATCTGAAGTGGTATCTGAGGCATTATCTGCCATTCCTATGCTAAAGGGAAAGCGCAAGAGGAACATTAGAGATTCAGATATTAAGATTTCTGTCCCAACCTCTGCTACTCAGGTCGCCCACTTTCATAAGTCTGATGAGGAGGATTCGTCGGTAGCTTCTGAGGGTGAAATCTCAGATTCAGACAGTATAATTCCTTTATCTGATGCTGAAGTAGTATCCTTCAGATTTAAGCTTAAACACCTTAGTGTATTGTTAAAAGAGGTTTTGACTACTTTGGACGACTCCGACCCGCCTGTCGTTGTCAACCCTAAGAAATCAAGTAAACTTAATAAATACTTTGATGCTCCTTGCTCTGTGGAACTGTTTCCTGTTACAGACTGTGCAACGGATATTATTGCACAGGAATAGGAGAAGCCAGGGATTCTGTTTCTTCCTAAGATATGGTCCACGAGTTCATCTTAATTACTGTTGGGGATATCACTCCTGGCCAGCAGGAGGAGACAAAGAGCACCACAGCCAAACTGTTAAAAGGAAAGTAACCTTACGTGCAAAATTAGCTGGACTTTAATTCTTGATTTTTAGCAGTTTTGTTGTATTTTTATTATTTTTGTTATAATTCTACCTCGCAATCCGCTATGTCAGTCCGCCTGGATAATAATTTTTTTTATTTGTATGTGACCAAAATCGTCTTACCGATCCTCATTGGTGCCCCAGTGGCGTCCCAACAGAGTAACTACCCGCCCCAACTTAAACTACGCATGCGTCTCATTGAATCTCCTGCCTGATTAAATGCTTGTTAAAGAGACATGCATGCGCATTGACGGCACAAGAAAAAATAATTCGATCTCTGCTACGATACTATGTATCACAACAGGGATCGTATTTTAAGGCATGCGCAATCCAGGATGCTTCAAAAGGAGCGGCCACGGATTCCACATAAGAGCGTGTTGGACCGCTCTTACTCTGGAAAAAAAGACAAACCAGGAAATGTGCGGGTGGGCGGAGGATCAGTTAGGTCGGTAGGTCATAGAAATAATTAATATTAAAAAATAACTATGGATCTTTTAAAAACAACTTAGCGACTACATAAAGGGTGAGTATATGGATCAATGGAATTGATGTTTTGGACGAAAATTAACTTTCACTTTAAAGGGCCACTGTAAGTAAATATTTTCTATGCCTGTTACTAACTAACTACCCCAAATACGCTTTTTATCAATAGCATTTCATTAACATATCTCTACCGTATATCAGAAATCTTGTCTGCAAATTTAATTGTTTTCCAAACCCACTCCGTGGGTATCCTTTGCTTTGTACCAATCCGTTTACAATACCTAGGTTTCAAAATGGCGCTTTAAACACAAAGTTATTGGTTTAAGTATTTTGAACATGCAGTGCTGAAAATAGTGGGCAGGATAACGTGACATCATCGGCGAATAAAAGATAACTTTTTAGAACGTTATGAAACTCCATTTTGGAGAAAATATAGGTCAGTAGGTTTTAATTAATGTTTATTAACTTTAATATGTTAGTTGTTTAGCTTAAAAATTATAACAGAAAGTAATCCTTTAAGTATCACTCCCTTACCCAAAACCCCCAGTCATTCTCTTTGCCATTTGTGCATGGAGGAAGTAAAGTTTTAGGGCTAGATTTATTAAAGCTGAGGCGTACAGGGGCGCGTATACAGGGAAAGACAGAAGGTTTCTGTGTCACTTTCTGCTACTCAGGTTGCTCTTCTCTCCTAAGTCTGGTGAGGAGGATTCGCCGGTAGTTCTGAGGGTAAAATCTCAGATTCAGACTGTATAATTCCTTCATCTGTTGCTGAAGTGGTTTACTTCAGATGTATGCTTCAACACCATGTATTGTTAAAGGAGGTTATAGCTACTTGGACGACATTGATATCCCTGTAGTTGTCAACCGTTTGAAGTTTAATAAACTTTATACTTTCTAGGATGTTCGTTCCATGTGGAATTGTTTCTAGAGGTACTTGGGTCACAGGCATATGAGAAACTAGGGATACCTTTCTCCCTGTCTCCTGTTCTTTTAAGGATCTGCCTGTCGCTGAATCCATTTAAATGCACTGTGCTTTTTTAGTAGAAGGGAGTATTCTACTATGGCTTAGAGAACTTTGATCCTACAGAGGATAGTTGATCCTTTACGGGTCTTTGATTAAGAAGCTGGAGGTTTATTTGCTCAATTAGAGTGATGTCTTGTCTAATTAGACTTGCTGTGTTAGCGCTTGAAACAAACCCCCATGGGTGCTGGTCCGCTCTGGCTTTTATGGCTGTCCTTGGGGATTCAAGGATTTGCTGGTTCCTTCTTGTATAGCTCTATTTGGTCAGCTTAGAAGCCTATGTGTGGCTTAGTGGTACAGCATAGGCTTTATGACACTGCAGATGCAGGTTCAATATTTGGAATATATTTTAGGTTTTCCTCCAATTCCAAGCTTCTGATAAAATTATCCTATGACTTTCGGGTGGGAAAAGTTATTTTCCGCCACAAGTCATTAGGAATATACTAAGGATAGTTCTCCTTTCTTCTTACAGCGGAGACAGTCCATTCTTTAAAATCCCGACCATTTTGGGTTCTGGGAGTATCAATCTAAGATTCCTCTCAAGGGTAGATTTCTCCTTCTAGAGTATCTGCAGTCTAGCTATGATGAGAGGTATTCTGGATCTGGGTTCAGGTTCCCTCTCTGGGAGTGCTAGTTCCAGTAAAGAAACTGGGTCTAGGTAGTTATCTTATTTTTTTCAGAGTACACTCCTTGAAGTAGTGTCCATTCTATCTTGATTCAAGAAGGTCTGTTCATAACGAACATAGACCTGAAGGATATGTATTTTCTAGTTCCCATTAGAGCTCTTCAATTATGCATGTCTGGGATCAACTAAAAATGTTTGAGTTCGTCATCCTAGGAAGACTCTGTTAGGTCTTAAGAAGTGGAAAGGGTGCCCTCCTAGACATTGTACGGTTCAGGTGTCATATATTTCTTTTGAGCAACTGTTTTTCAAAGGATCTTGTTCTTGTTTACACTTCCTTGGATGGGATGTTAAGATGGGAAAGAGTTCCCTGGTTCCCCTTTCAAGGGTGGTTCTTTTTAAGAAACTTAAATAGATTCTCTTTCTATGAGAATATTTCTTTCAGAGGTCAGATAATCAAGGTTTTCTCTCTCTTACCTCCTTTTTCAGTCTACTATTTAGCCCACATCTGGCTCTTGTGGTCCGATAGCTTAGATTTTTTTGTAACTGAGGGCTGGGAGTTTGAATTCAGCTGTAGCTGTTTTTCCATTCTCTTTCCAGTGGCATAAGGTTTAGAAGTTATTGATTGAGGGATGTCATCTTTTTTTTCTCGAGTCCAAATGAGAGCTCTGTAGTTTGGCATGCTCAGTCAATGGAGCGGTGACCATCTGGATCTCTCTGAGGATAGATCTGGTTCACCCTTAGGTGATGTCAGGAGTATCTGTCTCAGGGCACATGTTCCTGGGTGATTGTTAACTCGGACAAAAGCCTGTTGGGCTGGGGAGCAGTCTGGAACTTGTTTAAGGCACTAGGATTTTGGACACAAGAGGAGTCGGTTCTCTTCTTTGATATCTTGGAGTGGAGAGCAATTTGTCATGCTCTGAGGGCTTGTACTCGGTTGTCAATAGCCGATTTATCAGATTCCAATCGGTCAATGTCTTCTCAATGGCTCGATTGGAACTCTGGGTTCCTTAGCCATGTCATAGGTGACTCGGTTTGGTCTGTGGGCAGTGGCTCACAATTACGGTCTATTTACATCCACATTCTAGGAGTGGACATCTGGGAAGAGGACTTCCTAAGTAGACAGATTTTTCATCCGGGGAGTGAGTTTTCCATCTGGAGGTGTTTTCCAGTTTAACCCCCAAATGGGGGGGGGGGGCTGGAGTTGGATTTGATGGTGTTCGGCAGAACGCCAAGCTTCCAAGGTGCGGTTCAAGGTCAATTGGCTCGAAGGACTGACAGATGTTATATTCGTTCCTTGGGTTTTCGGGCTTGCTTACCTGTTTCCCCCATGTGCTCTTCTTCCACGAGGCTTTGCTCGTATCTAGCAGGAGAGAGTGTTGGTGATTTTAATAACTCCTGCATGGCCTCGCAGGATATGGTATTCAGACCTAGTGGAAAATGTAATTTCCCCCACCGGGGAAACTTCCTCTACGGAAGGACCTTCTGATTCAGGGTATTTTCCTTCATCCAAATCTCGTTTCTCTGAAGCTGACTGCTTGGAGTGTAAACGCTTAATTTCTATCCAAGCAGGGTTTTTCTGAGTTGGTCGTTGAGACTATGATTCTGGCTTGTAAGCCTGTTACTTGGAAGTTTTTTCCATAAGATATGGCCTTAATATCTTCCATTGTGTGAATCTAAGGGTTACTCTTGGAGTAGAGTTTGGGTCCTTAGGATTTTTATCAATTAGTACCCTGAAGGGTCAAATTTCGGACTTATCTGTTTTGTTACATAAGCATTTGGTGGACATGCCAGACGTCTAATCCTTTTGTCAGGCCTTGGTCAAAATCAGGCCTGTATTTAAGTTGGTTGCTCCTCCTTGGAGCCTTAATCTTGTTCTTAGAGTTTTTTCAACATTCTCCGGTTCATCCGTGACATTACTTAAGATATTTAGTTGTTATCTTGGAAGTTTTTGTTTCTTTTTACTATCTCTTCTGCTCGAAGAGTCTCTGAACTCTGTCTTACAGTATGATTCGCCTTATCTTATTTTTCATGCTGATAAAGCGGTTCTTTGTACTTCCTAAGTTTGTTTCTAATAAGAATATTACTCAAGAGATTGTTGTTCCATCTCTATATCCTAAGCCTTCTTCCTACATAGAACGTCTGTTGCACAATTTGGATGTTGTCTGTGTTCTTAAATTCTATCTGGAGGCAACTAAGGATTTTCGCCAATCCTCTGCTCCTTTTATCTGTTTCTCTGGGAACCATAAAAGGCAGAAAGCTTCTGCTTCTATTTTTCTTTTTGGTTGCGAAGTGTTATTCATCTTGCATATGAAACTGCTGGTAAGCAACCTCCTGAGAGAATTACGATTCATTCCACCTGTTTCCTCTTCTTGGGCTTTCAAAAATTAAGCATCTATGGCACAAGTTTGCAAGGCTGCAACTTGGTTTTCTTTACTTACTTTTTACAAATTTGATACTTTTGCCTTGACCGAGGCTGCTTCAAGCGGTGGTGCCTTCTGTTTAGGTCTGCTTGTTTTGTCCCTCCCTATGTGCCCTCTAGCTTGGGCATTGGTTCCCAACAGTAATTAAGATGAACCCGTGGACTCGCCATATCTTAGGAAGAAAACAAAATTTATGCTTACCTGATAAATTTATTTCTTCAAGATATGGTGAGTCCATGGACCCACCCTTTTTGTTTTTTTATAAGAGTTTTTGACTTTACCTCGGACACCTTCACACCTTGTGTTACTCTTTTTTTTTCTCCATTTACTTTCGTTCAAATGACTGGGGGTTGTGGGTAAGGGAGTGATACTTAACAATTGTGATGCTCTTTGCCTCCTCCTGCTGTCCAGGAGTGATATTCCCAACAGTCATTAAGATGAACCAGTGGACTCACCATATCTTGAAGAAATAAATTTATCAGGTAAGCATAAATTTTGTTTTTCCCCGTCTCCTGTTTTTAAAAAGATGTTTCCTGTCTCTGACTCCATTAAAGATTCATGATGTATTTCTACTCTGGCTAAGATAACTACTATTCCTATAGAGGATAGCTGTTATTTTATGGATCCAATGGACAAAAAGCTGGAGACTTACTTGTAGAAGATGTATGTTCATCAAGGTCTCCTCCTTTCCCTCCCACCCCAGTCATTCTCTTTGCCTTTGTTAGTGATGGGAAGATGTAAAGTGAGGTGTTAGTTTAGATTCTTCAATCAAGAAGTTTTTTATTTTCAAATGGTGCCAGTGAGTACTATTTTTCTCAGGGAGAAATCGTCAGTCACTTCATCCTAAGAGGAGTGGAGACATCTTATTTTTCTGCCCTGATGTTGTAGGCAAACATTACCTAAGATCCTGCTAGTTTCCAGGATCTTAGGTAGTGTAAAAGAAATATCTTCAGTGTGGAGAACCGGGTCATGCTACAAGCAGCATTGAGGTATGTTCAGTCATTTGTTTCTGGGGAGACTTGATGCATCAGAACAGGCTGACATTATTCCCTATCTGGGGAGGGGTAATCAGTATGCACTATATGTATGGAAATGGTGTACCTGGAATTCCCTTTATATTGATTGCTAAATATGTCTAAGGAATATTCAGTGTGGGCTAGACGCTGGGAGATGCGGTTTGCTAGTTAAGGGCTGTCATTGTCATTTCATTATAACTGGCCTGAGGGAGTGCTTTTTAATGAAGTTACTCTTTGTAATTGAGGTGTATGTAAGAGGGGCACATGGCTTTTAATACTTTATTTGGGAACCAACATGTTTGGTTTTCTTTACTACCCATGCGGGTCTCGGTAAGGCTAGAGTTACGCCCATGGTGGGCAGGGCGTAATTTTGCGTGCTCAGCCACGCAGTATCATCCGGATCAGATAGACAGCAAGGTCCTGGGCTCCGGTGGGGCCTAAGTTGTTTTGACAAACGAAGAGACTTATAGAGCTACTCAAGCAGAATCAGTGTGTTCTGGAGGCAGGTAGGCGCTGCAGCGGAGATGTGGCGAACAGCAGGGGCCTAAATTGATAAAAAGTTCTTATAACTGGTAAATGCGATATAATTTGATATATAACATATCTAAGCAAAGTGGTGCAATATTGTTAAGCTATTTTGGGCACTTAAGGACAGTTTTTATTGCTGTAAACGTTGTTTCTGAGAAAGCAGAAAAATTGTTGTGCTTTTATTATTTAAAGGCGCAGTACACTTTTCGGTTCAAAAATTTTGTCTATATAATTTGACTTCAGAACTCAATATTTCAAATAAAGAACGACTATTATTGCTATTGCTAGTCTGTTTAACATGTCTGAACTTGAGGAAACTACTTGTTCTATGTGTTTAGATGCCATTGTGGAACCCCCTCTTACTTTTTGTCCCTCATGTACTGAAAGGGCCTTTCCATGTAAAGAGCAAATTTTCTTTAAGGAAAGTGTGCCTAAGGATGATTCTCAGTCTGATGAGAATCAGGGTATGCCGCTAATTTCTCCCCAAGCGTCACAACCTTTAACGCCCACCCAAGCGACGCCGGGTTCCTCAACCGCGTCTACTTCGTTTACTCTGCAGGATATGGCTGCAGTTATGTCATCTACCCTTACAGAGGTTTTATCTAAGTTGCCAGTGTTACAGGGCAAACGCAGCAGGACAGAAGTCAATGTGAATACTTCAACTGCGACTCTGGATGATTGCGACTCTATTGTGGTACCACCAGAGAAATTGTGTAAGATGGACAAATACTTAGAGGTGCCTGCTTACTCTGATGTTTTTCCGGTTCCGAAGAGAATCTCGGAAATTATTACGCGTGAATGGGAAAGACCGGGTATCCCGTTTTCACCCTCTCCTAATTTTAAGAAAATGTATCCCATATCTGACACTGTTCGGGACTCTTGGCAAACAGTCCCTAAGGTGGAGGGAGTTATAGCTACCCTGGCTAAGCGTACAACTATTCCTATTGAGGATAGTTGTGCTTTCAAAGACCCTATGGATAAGAAATTGGAGGGTCTTCTAAAAAAGTTATTTATTCATCAGGGTTTCCTTTTACAACCGACGGTCTGCATTGTACCTGTTACCACTGCGGCGGCCTTCTGGTTTGACGCCTTGGAAGAGTCTCTTAAGACTGAGACTCCCTTAGAGGACATTTTAGATAGAATTAAGGCTCTTAAGCTGGCTAATTCTTTTATTACGGATGCTGCCTTTCAAATTGCCAAGTTGGCAGCTAAGAATGCCGGATTTGCCATTTTAGCGCGTAGAGCGTTATGGTTAAAATCTTGGTCTGCTTTTGACTATTCCTTTCAAAGGAAAAACCCTATTCGGGCCTGACTTGAAAGAAATCATTTCTGACATTACGGGAGGTAAGGGTCATCTCCTACCTCAGGATAGAACAGCTAAACTAAGGGGTAAACAAAATAATTTTCGTTCCTTTCGGAAATTCAAAGGTGTCCCCTCTTCTTCCTCCTCTTCCGCTAAACAGGAAGGGAATTTTGCTCAGGCCAAGTTTGTCTGGAGACCCAACCAGGCTTGGATTAAGGGTAAACAACCCAAGGAGCCCGCTGCTGCTACCAAGACAGCATGAAGGGGCGGCCCCCGATCCGGGACCGGATCTAGTAGGGGGCAGACTTTCTCTCTTTGCTCAGGCTTGGGTGAGAGATGTTCAGGACCCCTGGACACTGGAAATCGTGTCCCAAGGGTATCAACTGGAATTCAAAAATTCTCTCCCAAGGGGGAGGTTTCTTCTTTCACTATTGTCTGTAGACCAGATAAAAAGAGAGGCGTTCTTACGTTGTGTAAAAGACCTCTCTACTATGGGAGTAATTTGTCCCGTTCCAATACTGGAACAGGGGCAGGGGTTTTACTCAAATCTTTTCGTGGTCCCCAAAAAATAGGGCACATTTCGACTTATTTTAGATCTAAAGTTTCTCAGAGTCCCGTCCTTCAAGATGGAGACTATTCGAACAATTCTGCCATTGATCCAGGAGGGTCAATATATGACTACCGTGGACTTAAAGGATGCATATCTTCATATTCCTATCCACAAGGTTCATCATCAGTTCCTAAGGTTTGCCTTTCTGGAAAAACATTTTCAGTTTGTGGCTCTTCCCTTCGGGTTGGCCACAGCACCCAGGATCTTCATAAAGGTTCTAGGGTCACTTCTGGCAGTTGTCAGGTCGCGGGGCATTGCAGTGGCGCCTTATCTGGTCGATATTCTGATCCAGGCGTCGTCTTACCATCTGACAAAGTCTCATACAGACATGGTTCTGTCCTTTCTGAGGACTCACGGGTGGAAGGTGAATCTAGAAAAGAGTTTATTAATTCCACAGACAAGGGTTCCCTTCTTGGGAACTCTAATAGATTCCATATCCATGAAGATTTTCTTGACGGAGGTCAGAAAGTTAAAGATTCTGAATACATGCCGAGCCCTTCAGTCCAATCCTCGGCCATCAGTGGCTCAGTGCATGGAGGTAATTTGATTGATGGTGGCGGCAATGGACATCATTCCGTTTGCTCGTTTTTATCTCAGACCACTACAACTGAGCATGCTCAGGCAGTGGAATGGAGATTATGCAAATTTGTCTCCTCAGATAGATCTGGATCAGGAGACAAGAGACTCTCTTCTTTGGTGGTTGTCGCCGGATCATCTGTCCCAAGGGACGTGCTTCCGCAGACCCTCATGGGTGATGGTGACAACGGACACCAGTCTACTAGGTTGGGGTGCAGTCTGGAATTCCCTGAAGGCTCAGGGTGTGTGGACTCAGTCGGAGTCCCTACTTCCAATCAATATTCTGGAATTGAGAGCAATATTCAATGCGCTTCAGGCGTGGCCTCAGTTGGCTTCTGCCAAATTCATCCGCTTTCAGTCAGACATCACGACTGTGGCTTACATCAATCATCAGGGAGGAACAAGGAGTTCCTTAGCGATGACAGAAGTATCCAAGATAATTCGATGGGCAGAGGCTCACTCTTGTTATCTGTCAGCAATCTACATCCCAGGAGTGGACAACTGGGAAGCAGACTTTTTAAGCAGACAGACGTTTCATCCGGGGGAGGTTTTTGCCACTCTGATTCTTAGATGGGGCAGACCGGAATTGGATCTGTTGTCGTCTTGTCAAAATGCCAAGCTCCCAAGATACGGATCCAGGTCAAGGGATCCTCAGGCCAAACTGATAGATGCCTTGGCAGTGCCTTGGTCGTTCAACCTATCTTATGTGTTGCCACAGTTTGCTCTCCTTCCCCGGGTGATTGCACGGATCAAACAGGAGAGGGCTACGGTAATTTTAATCGCACCTGCATGGCCTCGCAGGACCTGGTATGCCGATCTTGTGGACATGTTCTCCCTGCCGCCGTGGAAGCTTCCATTGAGGCAGGACCTTCTCAGTCAGGGACCCTTCCAACATCCGAATCTAGTTTCTCTTCAGCTGACTGCTTGGAGATTGAACGCTTGATTTTATCCAAGCGGGGGTTCTCTGACTCGGTCATTGATACTTTGATTCAGGCACGTAAGCCTGTCACTAGAAATATCTACCATAAGATATGGTGTAAATATCTTTGTTGGTGCAAATCCAAGGGCTACTCATATAGTAGAGTTAGGATTCCCAGGATTTTTTCTTTTCTCCAAGAAGGATTGGAGAAGGGACAATCGGCAAGTTCCTTAAAGGGACAAATTTCTGCCTTGTCGATTTTACTACACAAGCGTTTGGCAGATGTTCCAGACGTTCAGTCTTTTTCTCCTACATTGGTGTATCCGGTCCACGGCTTCATCCTTACTTGTGGGATATTCTCAATCCCTACAGGAAATGGCAAAGAGAGCACACAGCAGAGCTGTCCATATAGCTCCCCTCAGGCTCCGCCCCCCCAGTCATTCTCTTTGCCGCTCTAACTAGTAGCATCTCCACGGGGGTGGTAAAGAGTATGTGGTGTTAGTTTTTACTCAAACCTGTTTGTAGTTCCCAAAAAGGAAGGAACTTTCAGGCCAATTCTGGATTTAAAAATCCTAAACAAATTCCTCAGAGTTCCATCATTCTAAATGGAAACCATTCTGACAATTTTACCAATGATCCAGGAGGGTCAATATATGACTACCGTGGACTTAAAGGATGCGTACCTGCATATTCCTATCCACAAAGATCACCATCAGTTCCTAAGGTTCACCTTTCTGGACAAGCATTACCAGTTCGTGGCTCTTCCCTTCGGATTGGCCACTGCCCCCATAATTTTCACAAAGGTGCTAGGGTCTCTTCTTGCGGTCATAAGGCCAAGGGGCATTGCAGTAGCACCTTACCTAGACGACATCTTAATACAAGCGTCGTCCTTTCACAAAGCAAAGGCTCATACGGACATTGTTCTAGCCTTTCTAAGGTCTCACGGGTGGAAGGTGAACATAGAAAAGAGTTCCCTGTCCCCGTTCACAAGGGTTCCCTTCCTGGGAAATGAAGATCTTTCTGACGGAGGTCAGGAAGTTAAAACTTTTAAACACTTGTTGAGTTCTTCAATCCATTCCTCAACCCTCCATAGCTCAGTGCATGGAGGTAATAGGACTAATGGTTGCGGCAATGGACGTGGTTCCCTTTGCTCGAATTCATTTAAGACCACTGCAACTGTGCATGCTCAAACAGTGGAATGGGGATTATGCAGATTTGTCTCCCCAAATACAAATGGACCAGAAAACCAGAGACTCACTCCTCTGGTGGTTGTCTCAGGATCACCTGTCTCAGGGAATGAGTTTCAGCAGACCAGAGTGGATCATTGTCACGACCGACGCCAGCCTCTTAGGCTGGGGTGCGGTCTGGGAGTCCCTGAAAGCTCAGGGTCTTTGGTCTCGGGAAGAATCTCTTCTCCCGATAAACATTTTGGAATTGAGAGTGATATTCAATGTGCTCCAGGCATGGCCTCAACTAGCGGAGGCCAAATTAATCAGATTTCAGTCGGACAACATGACGACTGTAGCGTACATCAATCATCAGGGAGGAACAAAGAGTTCCCTGGCGATGAGGGAGGTATCCAAGATCATCAAATGGGCAGAGGATCACTCCTGCCATCTATCAGCAATTCACATCCCAGGAGTGGACAACTGGGAGGTGGATTATTTGAGTCGTCAGACTTTCCATCCGGGGGAGTGGGAACTTCACCCGGAGGTTTTTGCCCAGTTAACTCAACTATGGGGCCTTCCAGATCTGGATCTGATGGCGTCACGTCAGAACTCCAAAGTTCCATGTTACGGGTCCAGGTCCAGGGATCCCAAGGCGACATTGGTAGATGCCTTAGTGGCGCCTTGGTCGTTCAATCTAGCTTATGTCTTTCCACCGTTTCCTCTTCTCCCCCGGCTGGTAGCCAGGATCAAACAGGAGAAGGCTTCGGTAATTCTAATAGATCCTGCGTGGCCACGCAGGACTTGGTATGCAGACCTGGTGAATATGTCATCGGTTCCACCATGGAAGCTACCTTTGAGGCAGGACCTTCTAATCCAAGGTCCATTCCAACATCCAAACCTAGTTTCTCTGCAACTGACTGCTTGGAGATTGAACGCTTGATTCTAGCTAAGCGTGGGTTTTCGGAATCAGTTATAGATACTCTGATTCAGGCTAGAAAGCCTGTCACCAGGAAAATTTACCATAAGATATGGCGGAAATATCTTTGCTGGTGCGAATCCAAGGGTTACTCATGGAGTAAGATTAGGATTCCAAGGATTCTATCTTTTCTCCAAGAAGGATTGGAGAAAGGTCTGTCAGCTAGTTCCCTAAAAGGACAGATATCTGCTCTGTCTGTTTTGTTGCACAAGCGTCTGGCATCCGTGCCAGATGTTCAGGCGTTCGTACAGGCTTTAGTAAGAATCAAGCCTGTCTACAGACCTGTGGCTCCTCCATGGAGTCTAAATTTAGTTATTTCAGTTCTTCAAGGGGTTCCGTTTGAACCTCTACATTCCATAGATATTAAGTTACTATCTTGGAAAGTTTTGTTTTTGGTTGCTATTTCTTCTGCTAGAAGAGTTTCTGAATTGTCTGCTTTGCAGTGTAATTCATCCTATCTGGTGTTTCATACAGATAAGGTTGTTTTACGTACCAAGCCTGGTTTTCTTCCAAAAGTGGTTTCCAATAAGAATATTATCCAGGAAATAGTTGTTCCTTCTCTGTGTCCTAATCCAGTTTCTAACAAGGAACGTCTATTACACAATCTTGATGTGGTTCGTGCTTTGAAGTTTTATCTAAAAGCAACTAAAGACTTCAGACAAACATCGTCCCTGTTTGTCGTCTATTCTGGCAAGAGGAGAGGTCAAAAGGCGACTGCGACCTCTCTATCTTTCTGGCTGAAAAGCATCATCCGGTTGGCCTATGAGACTGCTGGAAGGCAGCCTCCTGAACGAATTACAGCTCACTCTACTAGAGCTGTGGCTTCCACATGGGCTTTCAAGAATGAGGCTTCTGTTGAACAGATCTGTAAGGCAGCAACTTGGTCTTCACTGCATACATTTGCCAAATTTTACAAATTCGATACTTTTGCTTCTTCGGAGGCTATTTTTGGTAGAAAGGTTTTACAAGCAGTGGTGCCTTCCGTTTAGGTTACCTGACTTGTTCCCTCCCTTCATCCATGTCCTAAAGCTTTGGTATTGGTTCCCACAAGTAAGGATGAAGCCTTGGACCGGATACACCAATGTAGGAGAAAACAGAATTTATGTTTACCTGATAAATTTCTTTCTCCTACGGTGTATCCGGTCCACGGCCCACCCTGGCATTTGGTCAGGTTTAAATTTTATTTTTTGTAAACTACAGTCACCACTGCACCCTATGGTTCTCTTTTTTCTCCTAACCGTCGGTCGAATGACTGGGGGGGCAGAGCCTGAGGGGAGCTATATGGACAGCTCTGCTGTGTGCTCTCTTTGCCACTTCCTGTAGGGATTGAGAATATCCCACAAGTAAGGATGAAGCCGTGGACCGGATACACCGTAGGAGAAAGAAATTTATCAGGTAAACATAAATTCTGTTTTTTCAGGCTTTGACCAGAATCAAGCCTGTGTTTAGACCAATTGCTCCACCCTGGAGTTTGAATATAGTTCTTAATGTTCTTCAAGGGGTTCCGTTTGAACCCATGCATCTTGGAAGGTTTTATTTTTGGTTGCTATTTCTTCTGCTCGTAGAGTTTCAGAGCTTTCTGCGTTGCAATGTGATTCACCTTATCTTATTTTCCATTCTGATAAGATGGTTTTACGTACCAAATCTGGTTTTCTTCCTAAGGTTGTTTCTAACAAAAATATTAATCAGGAAATTGTTGTTCCTTCCTTGTGTCCTAACCCTTCTTCTAAGAAGGAGCGTCTGTTACATAATTTGGACGTGGTCCGTGCCCTGAAGTTTTACTTGCAGGTGACTAAGGAATTCCGTCAATCATCTTCATTATTCATTGTTTTTTTCTGGAAAGCGTAGGGGCCAGAAAGCTACGGCTACCTCTCTTTTTGGCTGAAGAGTATCATCCATCTGGCATATGAGACTGCTGGACAGCAGCCTCCTGAAAGAATTACGGCTTATTCTACTAGGGCTGTGGCTTCCTCATGGGCATTTAAAAACAATGCTTCTGTTGAACAGCTTTGAAAGGCTGCAACTTGGTCGTCTCTTCACACTTTTTCAAAATTTTACAAACTTGATACTTTTGCTTTTTCTGAGGCTGTTTTTGGGAGAAAGGTTCTTCAAGCAGTGGTGCCTTCCATTTAGGTTCCTGTTTTGTCCCTCCCTTTCATCCGTGTCCTATAGCTTTGGTATTGTATCCCATAAGTAAGGATGAAATCCATGGACTCTTCATATCTTGTAAAAGAAAAGGAAATTTATGCTTACCTGATAAATTTATTTATTTTACGATATGACGAGTCCATGGCCCACCCTGTCATTTCTAAGACAGGTAATTATTTTTGTTAAACTTCAGTCACCTCTGCACCTTTTGGCTTTCCTTTCTCTTCCTAACTTCGGTCGAATGACTGGAGTGGGAGGGAAGGGAGGAGCTATATATACAGCTCTGCTGTGGTGCTCTTTGCTACTTCCTGCTAAACAGGAGGCGTTATCCCATAAGTAAGGATGAAATCCGTGGACTCGTGTCATATCATAAAAGAAATACATTTTTCAGGTAAGCATAAATTTACTTTCTCCAACATAGGTGTGTCCGGTCCACGGCGTCATCCTTACTTGTGGGATATTCTCTTCCCCAACAGGAAATGGCAAAGAGCCCAGCAAAGCTGGTCACATGATCCCTCCTAGGCTCCGCCTACCCCAGTCATTCTCTTTGCCGTTGTACAGGCAACATCTCCACGGAGATGGCTTAGAGTTTTTTAATGTTTAACTGTAGTTTTTATTATTCAATCAAGAGTTTGTTATTTTAAAATAGTGCTGGTATGTACTATTTACTCTGAAACAGAAAAGAGATGAAGATTTCTGTTTGTATGAGGAAAATGATTTTAGCAACCGTTACTAAAATCCATGGCTGTTCCACACAGGACTGTTGAGAGGAATTAACTTCAGTTGGGGGAACAGTGAGCAGTCTTTTGCTGCTTGAGGTATGACACATTCTAACAAGACGATGTAATGCTGGAAGCTGTCATTTTCCCTATGGGATCCGGTAAGCCATTTTATTCACACAGTAAATAAGGGCTTCACAAGGGCTTATTAAGACTGTAGACATTTTCTGGGCTAAATCGATCATATTTACACATATTTAGCCTTGAGGAATCATTTAATCTGGGTATTTTTTGTAAAATAATATCGGCAGGCACTGTTTTAGACACTTTATTCTATTGGGGCTTTCCCTAATCATAGTCAGAGCCTCATTTTCGCGCCGGTATGGCGCACTTGTTTTTGAGAACAGCATGACATGCAGCTGCATGTGTGTGGAGCTCTGATACATAGAAAAGTCTTTCTGAAGGCATTATTTGGTATCGTATTCCCCTTTGGGCTTGGTTGGGTCTCAGCAAAGCAGATTCCAGGGACTGTAAAGGGGTTAAATATAAAAACGGCTCCGGTTCCGTTATTTTAAGGGTTAAAGCTTCCAAATTTGGTGTGCAATACTTTTAAGGCTTTAAGACACTGTGGTGAAATTTTGGTGAATTTTGAACAATTCCTTCATACTTTTTCGCAATTGCAGTAATAAAGTGTGTTCAGTTTAAAATTTAAAGTGACAGTAACGGTTTTATTTTAAAACGTTTTTTGTGCTTTGTTATCAAGTTTATGCCTGTTTAACATGTCTGAACTACCAGATAGATTGTGTTCTGACTGTGGGGAAGCCAAGGTTCCTTCTCATTTAAATAGATGTGATTTATGTCATAAAAAATTTAGTAAAAATGATGCCCAAGATGATTCCTCAAGTGAGGGGAGTAAGCATGGTACTGCATCATCCCCTCCTTCGTCTACACCAGTTTTGCCCATACAGGAGGCCCCTAGTACATCTAGCGCGCCAATACTCCTTACTATGCAACAATTAACGGCTGTAATGGATAATTCTATCAAAACATTTTAGCCAATATGCCCACTTATCAGCGAAAGCGCGACTGCTCTGTTTTAGAAAATACTGAAGAGCATGAGGACGCTGATGATATTGTTTCTGAAGGGCCCCTACACCAGTCTGAGGGGGCCAGGGAGGTTTTGTCTGAGGGAGAAATTTCAGATTCAGGAAAAATTTCTCAACAAGCTGAACCTGATGTGATTACTTTTAAATTTAGGTTGGAACATCTCCGCGCTCTGCTTAAGGAGGTGTTATCCAATTTGGATGATTGTGATTATCTGGTCATTCCAGAAACACTATGTAAAATGGACAAGTTCCTAGAGGCCCCGGGGCCCCCCGAAGCTTTTCCTATACTCAAGCGGGTGGCGTACATTGTTAATAAAGAATGGGACAGGCCCGGTGTACCTTTCGTACCTCCCCCCATATTTAAAAAATTGTTTCCTATAGTCGACCCCAGAAAGGACTTATGGCAGACAGTCCCCAAGGTCGAGGGGGCGGTTTCTACTCTAAACAAGCCACCACTATACCCATAGAAGATAGTTGTGCTTTCCAAGATCCTATGGATAAAAAATTAGAAGGTTTGCTAAAAAAAGATGTTTGTTCAGCAAGGTTACCTTCTACAACCAATTGCATGCATTGTCCCTGTCACTACAGCCGCGTGTTTCTGGTGCGATGAGCTAGAAAAGGCGATTATTAGTAATTCTTCTTCTTATGAGGAGATTATGGACAGAATTCGTGCTCTTAAATTGGCTAATTCTTTCACCCTAGACGCCACCTTGCAATTGGCTAGGTTAGCGGCGAAAAATTCTGGGTTTGCTATTGTGGCGCGCAGAGCGCTTTGGTTAAAATCTTGGTCAGCGGATGCGTCTTCCAAGAACAAATTGTTTGACATTCCTTTCAAGGGGAAAACACTGTTTGGCCCTGACTTGAAAGAGTTTATCTCTGATATCACTGGGGGCAAGGGCCACGCCCTTCCTCAGAATAGGTCTTTCAAGGCCAAAAATAAACCTAATTTTCGTCCCTTTCGCAGAAACGGACCAGCCCCAAGTGCTACGTCCTCTAAGCAGGAGGGTAATACTTCTCAAGCCAATCCAGCCTGGAGACCAAGGCAAGGCTGGAACAAAGGAAAGCAGGCCAAGAAACCTGCCACTGCTCCCAAGACAGCATGAGAGGCGGGCCCCCGATCCGGGACCGGATTTGGTGGGGGGCAGACTCTCTCTCTTCACTCAGGCTTGGGCAAGAGATGTTCTGGATCCTTGGGCGCTAGAAATAGTCTTCCAAGGTTATCTTCTGGAAGTGATTCATCCTGTTCCATTAAAAGAACGAGGGATGGGGTTCTACTCCAATCTGTTCGTAGTTCCCAAAAAAGAGGGAACGTTCAGACCAATCTTAGATCTCAAGAAATCATTCAATGGGCGGAGACTCGCTCCTGCCACCTGTCTGCAATCCACATCCCAGGAGTGGAAACTTGGGAAGCGGATTTTCTGATTCGTCAGACATTGCATCCGGGGGTGTGGGAACTCCATCCGGAAATCTTTGCCCAAATCACTCAACTGTGGGGCATTCCAGACATGGATCTGATGGCCTCTCGTCAGAACTTCAAGGTTCCTTGCTACGGGTCCAGATCCAGGGATCCCAAGGCGACTCTAGTAGATGCACTAGTAGCACCTTGGACCTTCAACCTAGCTTATGTATTCCCGCCGTTTCCTCTCATCCCCAGGCTGGTAGCCAGGATCAATCAGGAGAGGGCGTAGGTGATCTTGATAGCTCCTGCGTAACCACGCAGGACTTGGTAGGCAGATCTGGTGAATATGTCATCGGCTCCACCATGGAAGCTACCTTTGAGACGAGACCTTCTTGTTCAAGGTCCGTTCGAACATCCGAATCTGGTCCTACTCCAGCTGACTGCTTGGAGATTGAACGCTTGATCTTATCAAAGCGAGGGTTCTCAGATTCTGTTATTGATACTCTTGTTCAGGCCAGAAAGCCTGTAACTAGAAAAATTTACCACAAAATATGGAAAAAATATATCTGTTGGTGTGAATCTAAAGGATTCCCTTGGGACAAGGTAAAGATTCCTAGGATTCTATCCTTTCTTCAAGAAGGATTGGAGAAAGGATTATCTGCAAGTTCCTTGAAGGGACAGATTTCTGCCTTGTCTGTGTTACTTCACAAAGAGCTGGCAGCTGTGCCAGATGTTCAAGCCTTTGTTCAGGCTCTGGTTAGAATCAAGCCTGTTTACAAACCTTTGACTCCTCCTTGGAGTCTCAACTTAGTTCTTTCAGTTCTTCAGGGGGTTCCGTTTGAACCCTTACATTCCGTTGATTTTAAGTTATTATCTTGGAAAGTTTTGTTTTTGGCTGCAATTTCTTCCGCTAGAAGAGTTTCAGAATTATCTGCTCTGCAGTGTTCTCCTCCTTATCTGGTGTTCCATGCAGATAAGGTGGTTTTACGTACTAAACCTGGTTTTCTTCCAAAAGTTGTTTCTAACAAAAACATTAACCAGGAGATAGTCGTGCCTTCTTTGTGTCCGAAACCAGTTTCGAAGAAGGAACGTTTGTTGCACAATTTGGATGTTGTTCGCGCTCTAAAATTCTATTTAGATGCTACAAAGGATTTTAGACAAACATCTTCCTTGTTTGTTGTTTATTCTGGTAACAGGAGAGGTCAAAAAGCAACTTCTACCTCTCTCTCTTTTTGGATTAAAAGCATCATCAGATTGGCTTACGAGACTGCCGGACGGCAGCCTCCTGAAAGAATCACAGCTCATTCCACTAGGGCTATGGCTTCCACATGGGCCTTCAAGAACGAGGCTTCTGTTGATCAGATATGTAGGGCAGCGACTTGGTCTTCACTGCACACTTTTACCAAATTTTACAAGTTTGATACTTTTGCTTCTTCTGAGACTATTTTTTGGGAGAAAGGTTTTGCAAGCCGTGGTGCCTTCCATTTAGGTGACCTGATTTGCTCCCTCCCTTCATCCGTGTCCTAAAGCTTTGGTATTGGTTCCCACAAGTAAGGATGACGCCGTGGACCGGACACACCTATGTTGGAGAAAACAGAATTTATGTTTACCTGATAAATTACTTTCTCCAACGGTGTGTCCGGTCCACGGCCCGCCCTGGTTTTTTAATCAGGTCTGATAATTTATTTTCTTTAACTACAGTCACCACGGTATCATATGGTTTCTCCTATGCAAATATTCCTCCTTAACGTCGGTCGAATGACTGGGGTAGGCGGAGCCTAGGAGGGATCATGTGACCAGCTTTGCTGGGCTCTTTGCCATTTCCTGTTGGGGAAGAGAATATCCCACAAGTAAGGATGACGCCGTGGACCGGACACACCGTTGGAGAAAGTAATTTATCAGGTAAACATAAATTCTGTTTTTTTCAAACGGACTGTTTTTTCTCTTAATTTTGCGGGCAAAATTAGGCTAGCGAGAGCGCAAAATGCTGTTATTTATTGCGTCATTCTTGGCTCGTAGGTTCGTCTTTGATGATGCAAGTTCATCATTTCCGGCGTCTTAGTTGATGCCCGGTTTCCTTGCACGAGGTTGCGTCTTTTATGACGCGAGTTGCCTCATTTCCGGATGTTGTTGGCGCCAAATGTTTTTTCAACTTCCTTTTGCGTCGTGCATCATACTTGGCGCCAAAAAATGTAGTTTATTTTTCACCCTATTTCCTATATGCCTCTTAACTTCTATATGCTCAGAGGGCTATGCTGTTTGCATTTTTCCTATTCCTGAAACTTCCATATAAGGAAATTATAAATTTTGTTTTTTCTTTTACATTTTGCAAGATGTCTTAATCTGATCCTGCCTCAGAAGCAACTGTTGGAACCCTGCTGCCTGATCACAGTTCTACCAAAGCTGTGTATCTGTTGTAGGTTAGCTGAGATTATATCTCCAGCTGTAGTATGTAACATGCAGAAAACGTTTCCATCAGTAGTAGTACAGTTTCTGTTGTTCCTTCAACATCTAATATACATAATATCCCTGTTGATATGAAAAATTATATTGCTGAAGCGATACAGAAGGCTTTGTCTGCTATTCCGCCTTCTAATAAATGTTAACAGTCTTTTTAAAACTCTCATAAAATTGATGAAATTTCTAATGACCGACAACATACTGAAATATCCTCCTCTGATGATTCAGAAGATCCTACCTCAGACATTGACACTGACAAATCTACTTATCTTTTTATAGGGACAGTCTACTATAGAATTGTTATTGTTTTAAAAGATAGATAAACCCTTTATTACCCAGCCCCCAGTTTTGCACAAGCAACACAGTTATATTAATATACTTTTTACCTCTGTGATTACCTTGTATCTAAGAGCCTTCTTCAAGCCCCCTGATCACATGACTATGACTGTTTACTATCTATTGTCTTGCATTTAGCATTGTAATGTGCTAAATCTTAAATAACTCCCTGTGCCTGAACACAGTGTTATCTATATGGCCCACGTGTACTTCCAGTCTCTTTGTGTTGAAAAGGAATTTAAAAAGTATGTGATTAGAGGTAGCCTTCAAGGGCTTAGAAATTAGCATATGAGTCTGCCTAGGTTTAGTTTCAACTAAGAATACCAAGAGAAAAAAAGTAAATTTGATGATTAAAGTAAATTGGAAAGTTGATTAAAATTACAAGTCCTATCTGAATGATGAAAGTTTAATTTTGACTAGACTGTCCCTTTAAGATTGAGTATATTCGTTCCTTGTTAAAAGAAGTGTTGGTTACTAGTAAACGTTAAAATTCTGTTTATAAACCTCCTGTGGTTACTCCTGAGGTTTTTCCAGTTCCGGATGCTATTTCTGATGTGATTGCTAAGGAATGGATTAAGCCTGGTACTTCTTTCATTCCTTCTTCTAGGTTTAAAAGGTTGTACCCTTTGCCAGCCGCTAGGTTAGAGTTTTGGAAAAAAGTCCCCAAAGTTTATGGGGCTATTTCTACTCTTGCCAAACGTACTACTATTCCTATGGAAGACAGTACTTCTTTTAAAGATTCTTTAGATAGGAAACTTGAATCTTATCTAAGGAAAGCTTATTTATATTCTGGCTATCTTCTCAGGCCTGCCATTGCTATGGCTGATGTTGTGGCTGCATCAACCTTTTGGTTAGATAGCTTAGCGCAACAGGAAACAGATCCTGATTTGTCTAGCATTGTTTTTTTGCTTCAACATGCTAATCATTTTATCTGTGATGCCATTTTTGATATCATCAAAATTGATGTTAAATCTATGTCTTTAGCTATTTTAGCTAGAAGAGCTTTGTGGCTCAAGTCTTGGAATGCTGATATGACTTCTAAGTCCAGATTGCTATCTCTTTCTTTCCAAGGTAATAAATGATTTGGTTCTCAGTTGGATTCAATAATTTCAACTGTCACTGGGGGGAAAGGGAGTTTTTTTGCCTCAGGATAAAAGACCTAAGGGTAAATCTAAAGATTTTAACCGTTTTCATTCCTTTCGACAAAATAAGGAATAGAAACCTAATCCTTCCTCCAAGGAATCTGTTTCCAGTTGTAAGCCTTCTTCAAATTGGAATAAATCCAAGCCATTTAAGAGATCAAAACCAGCCCCCAAATCCGCATGAAGGTGCGGCCCTCATTCCAGCTGAGCTGGTAGGGGGCAGATTAAAATTTTTCAAAGATGTTTGGACCAATTCGGTGCAAAATCATTCAGATTGCTAAACTTCCTGATATTCATTGTTTTGTGCAGGCTTTGGTTTGTATCAAATCTGTCATTAAATCAGTCTCTCCTCCTTGGAGTCTTAATTTTGGTTTTGATGGCTTTACAGGCTCATCTATTTGAGCCTATGCATTCTTCTTTGGATATTAAACTACTTTCTTGGAAAGTGTTGTTTCTTTTGGCCATCTCTTCTGCTAGAAGAGTTTCTGAATTATCCGCTCTCTCTTGTGAATCTCCTTTTCTCATTTTTCATCAGGATAAGGCAGTTTTGCGGACTTCATTTAAATTCTTACCTAAGGTTGTGAATTCTAACAACATTAATAGGGAAATTGTTGTTAATTCCTTGTGTCCTAATCCTAAGAATTATTTGGTGAGATCTTTACATTCTTTGTATGTGGTGAGAGCTCTGAAATATTATTATGTTGAAGCTACTAAAGATTTCAGGAAGACTTCTAGTCTATTTGTTATCTTTTCTGGTTCCAGGAAAGGTCAGAAGGCTTCTGCCGTTTCCTTGGCCTCGTGGTTAAAACTTTTGATTCATCAAGCCTATTTGGAGTTGGGTCAAGCCCCGCCTCAGAGAATTACAGCCCATTCTACTAGATCAGTCTCCACTTAATGGGCTTTTAAGAATGAAGCTTCAGTTGATCAGATTTGCAAAGCAGCAACTTGGTCTTCTTTGCATACATTTATTAAATTCTACCATTTTGATGTATTTGCCTCTTCTGAAGCAGTTTTTGGTAGAAAAGTTCTTCAAGCAGCTGTTTCAGTTTGATTTTTCTGCTTTTGATTTAATTTTTTTCCTCTAACTTATGAGAATTAACTTATATTTTGGGTTGTGGATTCATTTTTTCAGCAGAAAATGGCTGTTTTTATTTGTATCCCTCCCTCTCTAGTGATTCTTGCGTGGAGTTCCACATCTTGGGTATTACTATCTCATGCGTCACTAACTCATGGACTCTTGCCAATTACATGAAAGAAAACATAATTTATGTAAGAACTTACCTGATAAATTAATTTCTTTCATATTGGCAAGAGTCCATGAGGCCCACCCCCTTTTTTATGGTGGTTATGATTTTCTTTGTATAAAGCACAATTATTTCCAAATTCCTTTGTTGATGCTTTTTACTCCTTTCTTTATCACCCCACTTCTTGGCTATTCGTTAAACTGAATTGTGGGTGTGGTGAGGGGTGTATCTATAGGCATTTTGAGGTTTGGGAAACTTTGCCCCTCCTGGAAGGATTGTATATCCCATACGTCACTAGCTCATGGACTCTTGCCAATATGAAAGAAATAAATTTATCAGGTAAGTTCTTAAATAAATTATGTTTTTATTTTATCCCTCCCTTTTAGTGACTCTTCTGTGGACTTCCACATCTTGGATATTTCTATCGCATACGTCACTAGCTCATGGACTCTTGCCAATTACATGAAAGAAAACAAATTTATGTAAGAACTTACCTGATAAATTCATTTCTTTCATATTGGCAAGAGTCCACGAGACCCACCTTTTTCTGGTGGTTATGATTTTTGTATAAAAGCAAAAAATTTTCTCCAGTTCCTCTTTTTTGTATGCTTTTTTATTCGTTTTTCTTCCCCCCCCCCCACTACTTGGCTATTCGATAAACTGAATTATGGGTGTGGTGAGGGGTGTATTTATAGGCATTTTGAGGTTTGGGAAACTTTGCCCCTCCTGGTAGGAATGTATATCCCATACGTCACTAGCTCATGGACTCTTGCCAATATGAAAGAAATTAATTTATCAGGTAAGTTCTTACATAAATTATGTTTTCTACTGCAAAACAAGAAGAATAGACCTAATGGACGTCAAAGTAATTATCATTGCTTTCGTAACTTCAAAGGAAAGCCTTCCCCTCTTCCAAGCAGGAACAATCCAAGTCTTCTTGGAAGCCCAGTCAGTCTTGGAACAAGGGGAAGCAATCAAAGAAACCCGCATCTGAATCTAAATCAGCATGAAGGGATTCCTACGGTACCGGGTCATGTGGGAGGCAGTCTTTCTCTGTTTTATCATGCATGGGTACGAGATCTCCCAGATCTTTGCGCTGTGGAAATAGTGTCTCAGGGTTACAATATAGAATTCAAAACTTTTCCTCCAAGGGGCAGGTTTCTCATCTCAAGATTATCTGCAAACCAGATAAAGAGAGAGGCATTCTTGAATTGCGCTTGGGACCTTTCTTCCCTGGGAGTGATAGTTCCAGTTCCTGTAAAAGAGCAGGGCCTGGGATTCTATTCAAACCTGTTTGTGGTTCCTAAAAAGAGGAAACGAATTCTAGACCTGAAATGTCTAAACCAATTTCTCAGGGTGCCATCCTTCAAAATGGAAACCATTCTGTCCATTGTTCCCCTAGTACAAGAGGGCCAGTTCATGATGACCATAGACCTGAAGGATGCGTATCTTTATTTTCCTATCCACAGGGTCATCACAAGTTCCTGAGATTCACCTTTCTAGACAAACACTTTAAGTTTGTGGCTCTTCCATTTGGCCTTGCCACAGCTCCCAGAATTTTCTCAAAGGTTCTGGGGGCACTTTTGGCAGTGGTCAGGGCTCAGGGTTTTACAGCGGCACCCTACCTGGATGATATATTGGTTCAGGCGCCATCTTTTCAACAAGCAAACTCTCATACAGAGATCTTGTCTTTTCTACGTTTCCACGGATGGAAAGTGAATCTGGAAAAGAGTTCCCTTGTTCCAGCTACAAGGGTGGTTTTCTTAGGGACCATAATATATTCCCTATCCATGAAGATTTTTCTGACAGAGGTCAGAAAATCCAAGATTCTTTACTCTTGCCTCTCTCTGCAGTCTACTGTTTGGCCATCAGTGGCTCAGTGTATGGAACTAATTGGTCTGATGGTTGCTTCCATGGACATCATTCCCTTTGCTCGATTCCATTTGAGAGCTCTGCAGTTATGCATGCTCAGACAATGGAACGAGGATCATTTGGATCTGTCTCAGAGGATAGATCTAGATCAGTCGACAAGAAGCTCTCCCGTGTTGGCTCTCTAGGGAGCATCTGTCTCGGGGCACATGCTTTCGGAGACCTTCCTGGGTGATTGTAACCATGGACGCCAGCCTGCTGTGCTTGGGAGCAGTCTGGGACTCGTTAAAGGCACAGGGACTATGGACTCGGGAGGAGTCTGCTCTCCTCATAAACATCTTAGAGTTCAGAGCGATTTACAATGCTCTGATGGCTTGTCCTCAGTTGTCTTTAGCCCAGTTTATCAGGTTTCAGTCGGGCAGTATCACCTCTGTGGCTTACATCAACCACCAGGGTGGAACTCGGAGTTCCTTAGCAATGAAGGAGGTGGCTCGGATTGTTCAGTGGGCAGAAGCTCACAATTGCTGTCTGTCTGCCATTCACATTCCAGGTGTGGACAACTGGGAAGCAGATTTCCTGAGCAGACCGATATTTCATCCCGGGAAGTGGGCACTCCATCCGGTGGTGTTCTCCAGGTTAATCCTCAAATGGGGAATGCAGGAGTTTGATCTGATGGGTTCTTGGCAGAACGCCAAGCTTCCAAGGTCAAAAGATCCACAGGCTGCCCTGATAGATTCTCTGGCGGTTTCTTGGGATTTCAGTCTGGCATATCTGTTTCCTCCATTTGCTCTACTTCCACGAGTCATTGCTCATATCAAACAGCAGAGAGCATCGGTAATTCTAATAGCTCCTGTGTGGCCTTGCAGGATCTGGTATGCAGACCTAGTGAAGATGTCTTCTCTTCCACCTTGGAGGCTACCTACTGAGGAATGACCTTCTAACTCAGGGTCCATTCTTTCATCCAAATCTCGTTTCTCTAAAGCTGACTGCTTGGAGATTGAACGCTTAGTTCTGTTTAAGCAGGGTTTTTCTGAGTCGGTCATTGAGACCAAGATTCAGGCTCACAAGCCTGTTACTAGAAAGATTTACCATAAGGTATGGGGTAAATACCTTTTTATTGGTGTGAATCCAAGGGCTACTCATGGAGTAGGATTAGGATTCCTAGGATTTTGTCTTTTCTCCAGGAAGGTCTTGAGAAGGGATTATCAGTCAGTTCTCTGAAGGGTCAGATTTCTGCTTTATTTATTTTGTTACACAAGCGTCTGGCGGATGTGCCAGATGTCAGAATTAGGCCTTTGTTTAAGTCTGTTGCTCCTCCTTGGAGCCTTAACCTTGTTCTTAAAGTTTTACAGCAGGGCTCCGTTTGAGCCATTGCATTCCATAAATATAAAATTGTTATCTTGGAAGGTTTTCTGCTAGATTACGAGTTGTGCGTTAAGGTAAAAAAGCAGCGTTAACAGGTCCTAACGCTGCTTTTTTTTACGCCCGCTGCTATTACGAGTCTTGCAGGTATAGGTGTACCGCACACTTGTTTGGCCTTACCGCAAACCAATTCACGTAAAGTTCGTAAACCCTTTTTTCTATGGGACTTCCATAGCGCCGGTATTACGAGTTTGTCCTGGGAGGCCAAAAAGTGAGCGGTACAGCCTCTACCGACAAGATTCCGAACGCATTTTAAAGTCAGTAGTTATGAGTTTTACACTACAACGCCGTAGCATAAAACTCATAACTACAGTGCTTAAAAGTACACTAACACCCATAAACTACCTATTAACCCCTAAACCGAGGCCCTCCCGTATTGCAACCACTAAAATAAAATTATTAACCCCTAATCAGCCGCTCTGGACATCGCCGCCACTATAATAAACATATTAACCCCTAAACCGCCGCACTCCTGCCTCGCAAACATTAGTTAAATATTAACCCCTAATCTGCCGCCCCTAGCATTGTCGCCACCTACATTATACTTATTAACCCCTAATCTTCCGCTCTGGACATCGCCGCAACCTACATTATATTTATTAACCCCTAATATGCTGCCCCCAACATCGCCGCCGCCACCTACCTACATTTATTGACCCGTAATCTGCAGTCCCCAATGTCGCCGCCACTATTCTAAATTTATTAACCCTTTAAACCTAAGTCTAACCCTAACACCCCCTAACTTCAATATAATTTAAATAAATCTAAATAAAATTACTATCATTAACTAAATTATTCCTATTTAAACCTAAATACTTACCTATAAAATAAACCCTAAACTAGCTACAATATAACTAATAGTTACATTGTATCTAGCTTAGGGTTTATTTATATTTTACAGGCAAGTTTGTATTTATTTTAACTAGGTAGAATAGTTACTAAATAGTTATTAACTATTTAATAACTACCTAGCTAAAATAAATACAAATTGACATGTAAAATAAAACCTAACCTATGTTACAATAACACCTAACACTACACTACAATTAAATCAATTCCCTACATTAAATACAATTAAATAAATTAAATTAAATTAGCTAAATAACAAACAAAACACTACAGAAAATAAAAAACAAATTACAGATCTTTAAACTAATTACACCTAATCTAAGAGCCCTATAAAAATAAAAAAAAAGCCCATCCAAAATAAACAAAAACCCTAGCCTAAACTAAACTACCAATAGCCCTTAAAAGGGGCTTTTGCGGGGCATTGCCCCAAAGAAATCAGCTCTTTTACCTGTAAAAAAAATACAAACAACCCCCCAACAGTAAAACTCACCACCCACACAACCAACCCCCCAAATAAAAGCCTAACTAAAAAAAACTAAGCTCCCCATTGCCCTGAAAAGGGCATTTGGATGAGCATTGCCATTAAAAGGGCATTTATCTCTATTGCAGCCCAAAGCCCTAACCTAAAATATAAACCCACCCAATACACTCTTAAAAAATCCTAACACTAACCCCCGAAGATTCACTTACCGGGAGAAGTCTTCATCCAAGCTGCAAGATGTCCTCAACGAAGCCGGCAGAAGTGGTCCTCCAGACGGGCAGAAGTCTTCATCCAGACGGCATCTTCTATCTTCATCCTTCCGACGCGGAGCGGCTCCATCTTCAAGACATCCGGCGCGAAGCATCCTCTTCAAACGACGGCTTCTTCGGAATGAATATCTCTTTAAGTGACGTCATCCAAGATGGTGTCCCTTAGATTCCGATAGGCTGATAGAATTCTATCAGCCAATCGGAATTAAGGTAGAAAAAATCCTATTGGCTGATGCAATCAGCCAATAGGATTGAGCTCGCATTCTGTTGGCTGATTGAAACAACCAATAGAATGCCAGCTCAATCCTATTGGCTGATTGCATCAGCCAATAGGATTTTTTCTACCTTAATTCCGATTGGCTGATAGAATTCTATCGGAATCTAAGGGACGCCATCTTGGATGACGTCACTTAAAGAGATATTCATTCCGAAGAAGCCGTAGTTTGAAGAGATGCTCCACGATGGATGTCTTGAAGATGCCCGTCTGTAGGACCACTTCTGCTGGCTTTGTTGAGAACCTCTTGCCGCTTGGATGAAGACTTCTCCCGGTAAGTGAATCTTCGGGGGTTAGTGTTAGGATTTTATAAGGGTGTATTGGGTGGGTTTATTTTTTAGGTTAGGGCTTTGGGCAGCAATAGAGCTAAATGCCCTTTTAAGTGCAATGCCTATCCAAATGCCCTTTTCAGGGCAATGGGGAGTTTAGGTTTTTTACTTAGGCTTTTATTTGGGGGGTTGGTTGTGTGGGTGGTGGGTTTTACTGTTGGGGGGTTATTTGTATTTTTTTTTTACAGGTAAAAGAGCTGTTTTCTTTGGGACAATGCCCTGCAAAAGGCCCTTTTAAGGGCTATTGGTAGTTTAGTTTAGTTTAGGCTAGGGTTTTTTTTTTATTTTGGGTGTTTTTTTTTTTATTTTGACAGGGTTCTTAGATTAGGTGTAATAAATTTAAAGATCTGTAATTTGTTTTTTATTTTCTGTAATTTAGTGTTTGTTTTTTTTGGTGATTTTAGTTAATTTAATTTATTTAATTGTATTTCATTTAGGTAAGTTATTTAATTGTAGTGTTGGGTGTTAGTGTAACTTAGGTTAGTTTTTATTTTACAGGTAAATTTGTATTTATTTTAGCTAGGTAGTTAGTAAATAGTTATTAACTATTTAGTAACTATTCTACCTAGTTAAAATAAATACAAACTTGCCTGTAAAATAAAAATATACCCTATGCTAGCTACAATGTAACTATTAGTTATATTGTAGCTAGCTTAGGGTTTATTTTATAGGTAAGTATTTAGTTTTAAATATGAAAAATTTAGTTAATGATAGTAATTTTATTTAGATTTATTGAAATTCTATTTAAGTTATGGGATGTTAGGGTTAGACTTAGATTTAGGGGTTAATACATTTAATATAGTGGCGGCGACGTTGGGGGTGGCAGATTACGGGTTAATAAGTGTAGGTAGGTTGCGGCGACATTGGGGGCAGGAGATTAGGGTTAATAAATATAATGTAGGTGTTGACGACATTGGGGGCAGCAGATTAGGGGTTAATAAGTATAATGTAGGTGGCGGCGATGTCCGGAGCGGCAGATTAGGGGTTAATAAGTATAATGCAGGTGGCGGGGATGTCGGGGGCGGCAGATTAGGGGGTAATAAGTGTAAGATTAGGGGTGTTTAGACTCGGGGGTTGTGTTAGAAATCAATGGGGCTGCGTTACGGAGCTTTGCGCTGCTTTACTGCGGGTGTTAGGTTTTTTTTCAGCCGGCTCTCTACATTGATGTCTATGGGGAAATCGTGCACAAGCACGTACTTCTTGCCTGTTAACGCCGGGTTTGTAAAAACCTGTAATACCAGCGCTGCAGGTAAGTGAGCGGTGAGAAAAAACTGCACGGTAGCACCACACAGCTCATAACGCAAAGCTCGTAATCTAGGCGTTTGTTTCTTATGGAATGGAGACTATTCGGACTATTATACCAATGATCCAGGAGAGTCAATATATGACCACCGTGGACCTAAAGGATGCGTATCTACATATCCCTATCCACAAAGATCATCACCAGTTCCTCAGGTTCGCCTTTCTGGACAAGCATTACCAGTTTGTGGTTCTTCCCTTCGGGTTGGCCACAGCTCCCTGAGTTTTCACAAAGGTGCTAGGGTCCCTTCTGGCAGTTCTAAGGCCGCGGGGCATAGCAGTGGCGCCTTATCTGGACGATATCTTAATTCAGGCATCAACATACCAACTAGCCAAATCTCACACGGACATCATGTTGGCTTTTCTAAGATCTCACGGGTGGAAGGTGAACGTACAAAAGAGTTCACTCATCCCTCTCACAAGAGTTCCTTTCCTGGGAACTCTGATAGATTCGGTGGACATGAAATTTTTTTCTGACGGAGGTCAGGAAATCAAAGATTTTTTCCATCTACCGAGCTCATCATTCGATTTCTCGCCCGTCAGTGGCTCAGTGTACGGAGGTAATCGGCTTAATGGTAGCGGCAATGAACATAGTTCCATTTCCTTGCTTGCATCTCAGACCACTGCAACTTTGCCGTCCTGTCATTTTAAGACGGATTATATTTTTTTTATTTAAACTCAGTCACCTCTGCACCTTGTAGTTTCTCCTTTTTCTTCCTGTACCTTCGGTCGAATGACTGGGGGGTGGAGCTAAGGGAGGAGCTATATAGACAGCTCTACTGTGGTGCTCTTTGCCACTTCCTGTAGGGAAGGAACATATGCCACAAGTAAAGGATGAATCCGTGGACTCGTCTTACCATAGAAGAAATCAATTTATCAGGTAAGCATAAATTTAGTTTCTCCTACATTGGTGTGTCCGGTCCACGGCTTCATCCTTACTTGTGGGATATTCTCATTCCCTACAGGAAATGGCAAAGAGAGCACACAGCAAAAGCTGTCCATATAGCCCCCCCTCTGGCTCCGCCCCCCAGTCATTCTCTTTGCCGCTCTGAACAAGTAGCATCTCCACGGGGATGGTAAAGAGTATGTGGTGTTAGTTGTAGTTTTATTTCTTCTATCAAGAGTTTGTTATTTTAAAATAGTGCCGGTTTGTACTATTTACTCTACAACAGAAAGTGATGAAGATTTCTGTTAAAAGATTAGTATGATTTTAGCACCAGTAACTAAAATCCATTGCTGTTCCCACGCAGGACTGTTGAAACCAGAGAACTTCAGTTGGGGGGAACAGTTTGCAGGCTTATCTGCTTCAGGTATGATCAGTCACTTTTCTAACAAGACCTAGTAATGCTAGAAGACTGTCATTTTTCCCTTATGGGATAGGTAAGCCATTTTCTTAGACTCAGTTACAGGATTAAGGCTTATAACTTGGGCTCTATGCTGGTTGACACTATTGTGGGCTAAATCGATTGACTTTTATCATGTTTATATGACATTTGGAGTGTTTGCAAACTTTGAAACACTTTTGGGGATGTTTATTTGCGCCTGGCAGTTGCTTAGACATCTAATCTTGTCAGAAAGGCCCCTTCACTCTGGAATGCAGAGGGAGGAGGCCTCATTTTCGCGCCTCAGTTGCGCAGTTACTTTCTCTAGGCAGTACATGCAGCTTCACGTGAGAAGGTCCAGTGGCTTAGAAAAGGACTCAGAGAGGCTTATTACTGTTGGGAATAACCCCTAAGGAAGGTAAAAGCCGCAGCAAAGTCTGTGGCAGGGACTGTAGTGTGTTTAAACCGGTCATTTGTGATTCTTAGCTCCGGTTTGGTCATTTAAGGGTTAAGAAACTTGAAATTTGGTGTGCAATACTTTTAAAGCATTAAGACACTGGGGTATAAATTTCATAAAGATCGGATATTTCTTTGATGTTTTTCAATCATTCAGAAATAAAGTGTGCCCTTTTTATTATTTAAAGAGACAGTAACGGTTTTGTTTAAAATTGTTTTTATTGCATTAAAAGCCTGCCTAAGTCTGTTTAACATGTCTATACCTTCAGATAGCCTATGTTCTGTGTGTATGGAGGCCAAGGTGGTTCCCCCATTAAATGTGTGTGCGAATTGTGCCATGGCGTCCAAACAAAGTAAGGACAGTACTGTCACATTTAATACTGTTGCCCAAGATGATTCTTTAAATGAAGGTAGTGGGGATAGTTCATCATCCTCTCCTTCTGTGTCAACACCAGCTTTGCCCGCGCAGGCGATACCTAGTACATCTAGCGTGCCAATGCTTGTTACTATGCAGCAATTAACAGCAGTAATGGATAATTCTCTAGCAGCTCTTTTATCCAAACTGCCAGCATTTCCTCGAAAGCGTGACTGCTCAGTTTTAAATACAGAGGATGAGCAGGTAGGAGCTGACGATAATTTATCTGTTATGCCCTCACATCAATCTGAGTTGGCAGTGAGGGAGGGTCTGTCTGAGGGAGAAATTTCTGACTCAGGAAAAATTTCTCAGCAGGCAGAACCTGATATCGTGGCATTTAAATTTAAGCTAGAACATCTCCACGCTCTGCTTAAGGAGGTGCTAGCTACCCTGGATGATTGTGATACTTTGGTGATTCCAGAGAAGTTGTGCAAAATGGACAAATTCTTAGAGGTCCCAGTGCACGCTGATGCTTTTCCGATACCCAAGAGGGTGGCGGACATAGTGACTAAGGAGTGGGAGAAGCCAGGTGTACCTTTTTGTTCCCCCTCCTATATTTAAGAAAATGTTCCCCATTGTCGACCCCAGAAGGGATGCATGGCAAACGGTCCCTAAGGTAGAGAGGGCAGTTTCAACGTTAGCTAAGCGCACAACTATTCCTATAGAGGACAGTTGCGCTTTCAAAGATCCTATGGATAAAAAATTGGAAGGATTGCTTAAGAAGATCTTTGTTCAGCAAGGTTTCCTTCTTCAACCAATTTCGTGCATTATTCCTGTCACCACGGCTGCGTCTTTTTGGTTCGATGAACTAGAAAATTTGCTCCAAAAGGAGACTCCATATGATGAGGTCATGGACAGAATTCACGCACTAAAGTTGGCTAATTCCTTTATTTTGGATGCCGCTTTTCAATTGGCTAAATTAGCGGCGAAAAATTCAGGTTTTGCGATAGTGGCGCGCAGGGCGCTTTGGCTAAAATCTTGGTCGGCGGATGTGTCGTCCAAAACAAAATTGCTTAATATTCCTTTCAAAGGTAAGACCCTTTTCGGGCCAGAATTGAAGGAGATTATTTTAGACATCACTGGGGGAAAGGGCCATGCCCTCCCACAGGATAGGCCTTTCAAGGCTAAGAATAAGTCTAATTTTCGTTCCTTTCGTAATTTCAGGAACGGACCGGCTTCTAACTCTGCAGCCTCTAGACAAGAGGGTAACACTTCCCAGCCTAAACCATCATGGAAACCATTGCAAAGCTGGAACAAGGGAAAACAGGCCAAGAAGCCTGCTGCTGCTACCAAGACAGCATGAAGGGGTAGCCCCCGATCCGGGACCGGATCTAGTAGGGGGCAGACTTTCTCTCTTTGCTCAGGCTTGGCAAGAGATGTTCCGGATCCCTGGGCACTAGAAATTGTCTCTCAGGGGTATCTTCTAGAGTTCAAGGAACTTCCTCCAAGGGGAAGGTTCCACATGTCTCGCTTATCTTTAGACCAGATAAAGAGACAGGCATTCTTATGTTGCGTAGGAGACCTATTAAAGATGGGAGTGATACACCCAGTTCCAACAGCGGAACAAGGTCTGGGTTTTTACTCAAACCTGTTTTGTAGTTCCCAAAAAAGAAGGAACTTTCAGGCCAATTCTGGATTTAAAAATTTTAAACAAATTCCTCAGAGTTCCATCATTCAAAATGGAAACCATTCGGACGATTTTACCAACGATCCAGGAGGGTCAATATATGACTACCGTGGACCTAAAGGATGCATACCTGCATATTCCTATCCACAAAGATCATCATCAGTTCCTGAGGTTCGCCTTTCTGGACAAACATTACCAGTTCGTGGCTCTTCCGTTCGGTTTAGCCACTGCTCCCAGAATTTTCACAAAGGTGCTGGGGTCCCTTCTAGCGGTCCTAAGGCCGAGGGGCATTGCAGTAGCACCTTACCTAGACGACATTCTAATTCAAGCGTCGTCCCTTCCCAAAGCAAGGGCTCATACAGACATTGTTTTAGCCTTTCTCAGATCTCACGGGTGGAAGGTGAACATAGAAAAGAGTTCCCTGTCCCCGTCCACAAGGGTTCCCTTTCTGGGAACAATAATAGACTCTGTGGAAATGAAGATTTTTCTGACAGAGGTCAGAAAGTTAAAGCTTCTAAACGCTTGTCGAGTTCTTCAATCTATTCCTCAGCCCTCCATAGCTCAGTGCATGGAGGTAATAGGACTAATGGTTGCGGCAATGGACGTGGTTCCTTTTGCTCGAATTCATTTAAGACCATTGCAACTGTGCATGCTCAAACAGTGGAATGGGGATTATGCAGACTTGTCTCCCCAGATTCAAGTGGACCAGGTAACCAGAGACTCACTCCTCTGGTGGTTGGCTCAGGATCACCTGTCTCAGGGAATGAGTTTCCGCAGACCAGAGTGGATCATTGTCACGACCGACGCCAGTCTCTTAGGCTGGGGCGCGGTCTGGGGCTCCCTGAAAGCTCAGGGTCTATGGTCTCGGGAAGAGTCTCTTCTCCCGATAAACAGTTTGGAACTGAGAGCGATATTCAATGCGCTCCTGGCTTGGGCTCAACTAGCGAAGGCCAGGTTCATAAGATTTCAGTCGGACAACATGATGACTGTAGCGTACATCAATCATCAGGGAGGAACAAAGAGTTCCCTGGCGATGAGAGAGGTATCCAAGATCATCAAATGGGCGGAGGATCACTCCTGCTATCTATCTGCAATTCACATCCCAGGAGTAGACAACTGGGAGGCGGATTATTTGAGTCGTCAGACTTTCCATCCGGGGGAGTGGGAACTTCACCCGGAGGTCTTTGCCCAGTTAACTCAACTATGGGGCATTCCAGATCTGGATCTGATGGCGTCTCGTCAGAACTCCAAGGTTCCTCGCTACGGGTCCAGATCCAGGGATCCCAAGGCGACACTAGTAGATTCATTGGTGGCGCCTTGGTCGTTCAATCTAGCTTATGTGTTTCCACCGTTCCCTCTCCTTCCCAGGCTTGTAGCCAGGATCAAACAGGAGAAGGCCTCGGTGATTCTAATAGCTCCTGCATGGCCACGCAGGACTTGGTATGCAGACCTGGTGAATATGTCATCGGCTCCACCATGGAAGCTACCTTTGAGGCAGGACCTTCTAGTACAAGGTCCATTCGAACATCCAAATCTAGTTTCTCTGCAGCTGACTGCTTGGAAATTGAACGCTTGATTCTATCTAAGCGTGGGTTTTCAGATTCGGTTATAGATACTCTGGTTCAGGCCAGAAAACCTGTGACTAGGAAAATTTACCATAAGATATGGCAAAAATATATCTGTTGGTGCGAATCCAAGGGTTACTCTTGGAGTAAAATTAGAATTCCTAGGATACTTTCCTTTCTCCAAGAGGGTTTGGATAAAGGTTTGTCAGCTAGTTCTCTAAAAGGACAGATCTCTGCTCTGTCTGTCTTGTTGCACAAACGTCTGGCGGCCATGCCAGATGTACAGGCGTTTGTACAGGCATTAGTTAGAATCAAGCCTGTCTACAGACCTATGACTCATCCATGGAGTCTAAATTTAGTTCTTTCAGTTCTTCAAGGGGTTCCGTTTGAACCTTTGCATTCCATAGATATTAAATTACTATCTTGGAAAGTTCTGTTTTTGGTTGCTATTTCTTCTGCTAGAAGAGTTTCCGAATTGTCTGCTTTGCAGTGTACTTCACCCTATCTGGTATTCCATACAGATAAGGTAGTTTTACGTACTAAGCCTGGTTTTCTTCCAAAGGTGGTTTCCAATAGGAATATTAACCAGGAAATAGTTGTTCCTTCTCTGTGTCAGAATCCAGTTTCGAAGAAGGAACGTTTGTTACATAACTTAGATGTAGTTTGTGCTTTAAAATTCTATTTAGAAGCAACAAAGGATTTCAGACAGACATCTTCTTTGTTTGTCGTCTATTCTGGTAAGAGGAGAGGTCAGAAAGCTACTGCTACCTCTCTTTCCTTTTGGCTAAAAAGCATAATCCGTTTGACCTATGAGACTGCCGGCCGGCATCCTCATGAACGAATTACAGCTCACTCTACTAGAGCTGTGGCTTCCACATGGGCCTTCAAGAATGAGGCTTCTGTTGAACAGATCTGTAAGGCAGCGACTTGGTCTTCTCTGCATACTTTTGCCAAATTTTACAAATTCGATACTTATGCTTCTTCGGAGGCTGTTTTTGGGAGAAAGGTTTTGCAAGCTGTGGTGCCTTCCGTTTAGGTTACCTGACTTGTTCCCTCCCTTCATCCGTGTCCTAAAGCTTTGGTATTGGTTCCCACAAGTAAGGATGAAGCCGTGGACCGGACACACCAATGTAGGAGAAAACAGAATTTATGTTTACCTGATAAATTTATTTCTCCTACGGTGTGTCCGGTCCACGGCCCGCCCTGGCTTTTAGTCAGGTTTAAAATTTTTATTTTTCTGTACACTACAGTCACCACGGCACCTTATAGTTTCTCCTTTTTCTCCTAACCGTCGGTCGAATGACTGGGGGGCGGAGCCAGAGGGGGTCTATATGGACAGCTTTTGCTGTGTGCTCTCTTTGCCATTTCCTGTAGGGAATGAGAATATCCCACAAGTAAGGATGAAGCCGTGGACCGGACACACCGTAGGAGAAAGAAATTTATCAGGTAAACATAAATTCTGTTTTTTCAGCTTCCTGTCAGTAGTGCAATGCTGTCCCTTCAGCAATCGATAACAAGAGAATGAAGAAAATTTGATAATAGAATTAAATTGGAAAGTTGTTTAAAATTGTATGTTCTATCTGAAGCATAAAAGAAAATTGTGGGGTTTACTATCCCTTTAATTATATAGCGAGATGCTGTATATTCATGACTGTAATGTTTAATTTTTTGGTAAATTAATTCCATTAATCTATTCACAATGTCATGCTCTCCTAGAAGTTTCTTACAGATTATTTCTCCAACATAGGTGTGTCCGGTCCACGGCGTCATCCTTACTTGTGGGATATTCTCTTCCCCAACAGGAAATGGCAAAGAGCCCAGCAAAGCTGGTCACATGATCCCTCCTAGGCTCCGCCTTCCCCAGTCATTCTCTTTGCCGTTGTACAGGCAACATCTCCACGGAGATGGCTTAGAGTTTTTTGGTGTTTAAATGTAGTTTTTATTCTTCAATCAAGAGTTTGTTATTTTAAAATAGTGCTGGTATGTACTATTTACTCTGAAACAGGAAAGAGATGAAGATTTCTGTTTGTAAGAGGAAAATGATTTTAGCAACCGTTACTAAAATCGATGGCTGTTTCCACACAGGACTGTTGAGAGGAATTAACTTCAGTTGGGGGAAACAGTGAGCAGACTTTTGCTGCTTGAGGTATGACACATTTCTAACAAGACTCGGTAATGCTGGAAGCTGTCATTTTCCCTATGGGAACCGGTAAGCCATTTTCTTTGTTTAAGTAAAAGAATAAAGGGCTTCATTAGGGCTTAAAAAACTGGTAGACATTTTTCTGGGCTAAAACGATTACTTTACTAAGTATATTTGGCAGATTATTACTTTTAATAGTTGTTAAATCTTGGGGATTGTTTTAATAAAAACGGCAGGCACTGTATTGGACACCTTTTTCACTGGGGGCCTTTTCTAGTCATAGACAGAGCCTCATTTTCGCGCCTCTAATGCGCAGTTGTTTTTGGAAAGCATGGCATGCAGATGCATGTGTGAGGAGCTAAGAACCACTGAAAAAGCTTATAGAAGGCATCATTTGGTATCGTATTCCCCTCTGGGCTTGGTTGGGTCTCAGCAAAGCAGATACCTGGGACTGTATAGGGGTTAAATGTAAAAACGGCTCCGGTTCCGTTATTTTAAGGGTTAAAGCTTTCAAATTTGGTGTGCAATACTTTTAAGGCTTTAAGTTACTGTGGTGAAATTTTGGTGAAATTTGAACAATTCCTTCATACTTTTTCACATATTCAGTAATAAAGTGTGTTCAGTTTATAATTTAAAGGGACAGTAACGGTTTTATTGTAAAAGGTTTTTTGTGCTTTGTTAACAAGTTTAAGCCTGTTTAACATGTCTGAACCATCAGATAACGATGTTCTATATGTATGAAAGCCAATGTGTCTCCCCATTTAAATATATGTGATATATTTGTGTCATAATGTCCAAACAAAGTAGGGATAATAATGCCATAGATATGATATTGCCCAAGATGACTCCTCTAATGAGGGGAGTAAGCATGGTACTGCATCATCCCCTTCTGTGTCTACACCAGTTTTGCCCACACAAGAGGCCCCTAGTACATCTAGTGCGCCAATACTTATTACCATACAACAATTAATGGCTGTAATGGATAATTCTATTGCATGCATTTTTTTCCAAAATGCCTACTTATCAGAGAAAGCGTGATTGCTCTGTTTTAAACACTGAGGAGCAAGAGGACGCTGATGATATCTTTTCTGACATACCCTCACACCTATCTGAAGGGGCCAGGAGGGAGGTTTTGTCTGAGGGAGAAATTTCAGATTCAGGGAAAATTTCTCAACAAGCAGAACCTGATATTGTAACTTTTAAATTTAAATTTCAACATCTCCACGCACTACTTAAGGAGGTATTATCTACTCTGGATGATTGTGACAATTTGGTCATTCCAGAGAAATTAGGTAAGATGGACAAGTTCCTAGAGGTTCCGGTGCCCCCCGATGTTTTTCCTATACCCAAGCGGGTGGCGGACATAGTAAATAAGGAGTGGGAAAGGCCCGGCATACCCTTTGTCCTCCCCCTATATTTAAGAAATTAGTTTCCTATAGTCGACCCCAGAAAGGACTTATAGCATACAGTCCCCAAGGTCGAGGGGGCGGTTTCTACTCTAAACAAACGCACTTCTATTCCTATAGAAGATAGTTGTGCTTTCAAGATCCTATGGATTAAAGGTTAGAGGGTTTGCTTAAAAAGATGTTTGTTCAGCAAGGTTACCTTCTACAACCAATTTCATGCATTGTTCCTGTCACTACAGCTGCGTGTTTCTGGTTCGAAGAACTAGAAAAGTCGCTTAATAAAGAATCTTCGTACGAGGAGGTTTTGGACAGAGTTCAAGCTCTTAAATTGGCTAACTCTTTTTTATTTTAGATGCCGCTTTGCAATTAGCTAGATTAGCAGCGAATAATTCAGGGTTTGCTATCGTGGCGCGCAGAGCGCTTTTGCTTAACATCCCTTTCAAGGGTAAAACACTGTTTGGCCCTGACTTGAAAGAGATTATTTCAGACATCACTGGGGGAAAGGGCCACGCCCTCCCACAGGATAGGTCTTTTAAGGCTAAAAATAAGCCAAATTTTCGTCCCTTTCGCAGAAACGGACCAGCCTCAAATTCTACACCCTCTAAGCAAGAGGGTAATACTTCTCAAACCAAGCCAGCCTGGAGGCCGATGCAAGGCTGGAACAAGGGTAAGCAGGCCAAGTCACCTGCCACTGCTACCAAAACAGCATGAAGTGTTGGCCCCCGATCTGGGAAGGATCTGGTGGGGGGCAGACTTTCTCTCTTTGCTCAGGTTGGGGCAAGAGGTGTTCAGGATCCTTGGGCGCTAGAAATAGTTTCTCAAGGTTATCTCCTGGAATTCAGGGAACTACTCCCAAGGGGAAGGTTCCACGGGTCTCAATTATCTTCGAACAGGCATTCTTACACTGTGTAGAAGACCTGTTAAGCATGGGAGTGATTCATCCTGTTCCATTAGGAGAACAAGGGATGGGTTTTTACTCCAACCTGTTCATAATTCCCAAATAAGAGGGAACATTCAGACCTATTTTAGATCTCAAGATTCTAAACAAGTTTCTAAGGGTTTCATCATTCGAAATGGAAACCATTCGAACGATCCTTTCTACCATCCAGGAAGGTCAATTCATGACCACGGTGGACTTAAAGGATGCGTACCTACGTATTCCTATCCACAAGGAACATTTTCGGTTCCTAAGGTTCGCCTTTCTGGACAAGCATTACCTGTGGCACTTCCATTCGGATTAGCCACTGCTCCAAGGATTTTCACAAGGGTACTAGGGTCCCTTCTAGCGGTGCTAAGACCAAGGGGCATTGCAGTAGTACCTTACTTGGACGACATCCTGATTCAGGTGTCGTCTCTGTCAAAAGCAAGGGCTCATACGGACATTGTCCTAGCCTTTCTCAGATCTCACAGGTGGAAAGTGAACATAGAAAAAAGTTCTCTGTCCCCGTCAACAAGAGTTCCCTTCTTGGGAACAATAATAGTTTCCTTATAAATGAAGGTTTTTCTGACAGAGGCCAGAAAATCAAAACTTCTAAGCTCTTGTCAGGTACTTCATTCTGTTCTTATTCCTTACATAGCGCAGTCCATGGAAGTAATAGGGTTGATGGTTGCGGCAATGGACATAGTTCCTTTTGCACGAATTCATCTAAGACCATTGCACCTGGGCATGCTCAGACAGTGGAATGGGGATTATACAGTCTTGTCTCCGACGATACAAGTAGATCAAATAACCAGAGATTCACTCCGTTGGTGGCTGACCCTGGACAACCTGTCACAGGGAATGAGCTTCCGCAGACCAGAATAGGTCATTGTCACGACCGACGCCAGTCTGGTGGGCTGGGGCGCGGTCTGGGAACCCCTGAAAACTCAGGGTCTATGGTTTCGGGAAGACTCTCTTCTCCCGATAAACATAATGGAACTGAGAGCGATATTCAATGCTCTCAAGGCTTGGCCTAGACTAGCAAAGGCCAAATTCATAAGGTTTCAATCAGTCATCATGACGACTGTTACATATATCAACCATCAGGGGGTAACAAGGAGTTCCCTGGCGATGGAGGAGCATCCGGGGGAGTGGGAACTCCATCTGGAAATCTTTGCCCAAATAACTCAATTATGGGGCATTCCAGACTTGGTTCTGATGGCCTCTCGTCAGAACTTCATGGTCCCTTGTTACGGGTCCAAATCCAGGGATCCCAAGGCGACTCTATTGGATACAATAGTAGCACCTTGGATCTTCAACCTAGCTTATGTATTCCCACCGTTTCCTCTCATTCCCAGGCTGGTAGCCAGGATCAATCTGGAGAGGGCTTCGGTGACCTTGTATAGTTCCTGTGTGGCCACGCAGGACTTGGTATGCAGACCTGGTGAAGGTGTCATCGGCTCCACCATGGAAGCTACCTTTGAGACAGGACCTTCTTATTCAGGGTCCATTTGAACATCCGAATCTGGTTTTCCTCCAACTGACTGCTTGGAGTTTGAACGCTTGATTTTATCAAAGCGTGGGTTTTCAGATTCTGTAGTAGATACTCTTATTCAGGCTAAAAAGCCTGTAACTAGAAAAATTTACCATAATATATGGAAAAAATATATCTGTTGGTGTGAATCTAAAGGATTCCCATGGAACAAGATAAAAATTCCTAAGATTCTTTCCTTTCTACAAGAAGGTTTGGAGAAAGGATTTTCTGCGAGTTCTCTGAAGGGACAGATCTCTGCTTTATCTGTTTTACTTCACAAAAGGCTGGCAGCTGTGCCAGACGTTTAAGCGTTTGTTCAGGCTCTGGTTAGAATCAAGCCTGTTTACAGACCTTTGACTCTTCCCTGGAGTCTTAATCTAGTTCTTTCAGTTCTTCAAGGGGTTCCGTTTGAACCCTTACATTCCATAGATATTAAGTTATTATCTTGGAAAGTTTTGTTTTAGGTTGCAATTTCTTCTGCTAGAAGAGTTTCTGAGTTATCTGCTCTGCAGTGTTCTCCGCCCTATCTGGTCCATGCAGATAAGGTGGTTTTTACGTACTGAGCCTGGTTTTCTTCCGAAGGTTGTTTCCAACAAAAATATTAACCAGGAGATAGCTGTACCTTCTTTGTGTCCGAATCCAGTTTCATAGAAGGAACGTTTGTTACACAATTTGGACGTTGTCCGTGCTCTAAAATTCTATTTAGATGCTACAAAGGATTTCAGACAAACATCTTCCTTGTTTGTTGTTTATTCTGGTAAAAGGAGAGGTCAAAAAGCAACTTCTACCTCTCTATCTTTTTGGCTTAAAAGCATCATCAGATTGGCTTATGAGACTGCCGGACGGCAGCCTCCTGAAAGAATCACAGCTCATTCCACTAGGGCCGTGGCTTCCACATGGGCCTTTAAGAACGAGGCTTCTGTTGATCAGATATGTAAGGCAGCGACTTGGTCTTCACTGCACACTTTTACCAAATTTTTACAAATTTGATACTTTTGCTTCTTCTGAGGCTATTTTTGGGAGAAAGGTTTTGCAAACCGTGGTGCCTTCCATCTAGGTGACCTGATTTGCTCCCTCCCATCATCCGTGTCCTAAAGCTTTGGTATTGGTTCCCACAAGTAAGGATGACGCCGTGGACCGGACACACCTATGTTGGAGAAAACAGAATTTATGTTTACCTGATAAATTACTTTCACCAACGGTGTGTCCGGTCCACGGCCCGCCCTGGTTTTTTAATCAGGTCTGATGATTTATTTTCTTTAACTACAGTCACCACGGTATCATATGATTTCTCCTATGCAAATATTCCTCCTTTACGTCGGTCGAATGACTGGGGAAGGCGGAGCCTAGGAGGGATCATGTGACCAGCTTTGCTGGGCTCTTTGCCATTTCCTGTTGGGGAAGAGAATATCCCACAAGTAAGGATGACGCCGTGGACCGGACACACCGTTGGAGACAGTAATTTATCAGGTAAACATAAATTCTGTTTTTGGTCAATGTTTCAATCTTCAAGATATTATCACATAATATTAATCTAGTTGTTCTCCAAACTGGGAATTTGTGTCAGCAGAAATAACATGCCCATATTTTCACAGCTAGAAATGTTATAAAATAAACATACAGAGTTGAGAAATATACCTTAAAGGGACATAATCATGAAAGAAAAGATTTGGGTTTCAGATAGAGCATACAATTTTCAAGTTATCTATTATCAAGTTGGCTTCATCCTCTTGGTATCCTTTATTGAATGTGAACAATGTTCTACTGGTTCCTAGCTGAACACATTGGGTGAGTCTACCTATGTATGCTTGTCAACAATGGATACCAAGAGAATGAAGCAAATTAGATAAGAGAAGTAAATTGGACATTTTCTACAAATTGCATGTTGTTTCTGAATCACAAAAGCTTAAATTTGACCCTACTCTCTCTTTAATGCTATTTCTCCCCTCCAAATCTATGTAAATAGATCAACCCATACTAAGTTTCAAGAAGCTCACTGAATAAAAAAATGGTTTGAAATGGAATTGATTGTGCACAAGGACCTAAGTGTGAGGAGGGAGGGTTGTTGTTTAAGTTAAATTAAAAATTTTAAATTATTATTATGGTAATGGTTATTTTTCTTTCGTTAAATAAAACTATTTCAATTGTTATTATTAAGATAATTATTATTTTTCTCCTTCCAGTACAGGTGAGAGGTAATTGGGAGGAATGTAGAAGGTGTCAGGTGGGAGGGTAATCCCTACACTAGAGCAAATATTAACAGCTAACTGATTAACCCTTTCAGTGCCTAGAGTGTGGGGCACTGATTAAGTTAACACAATAAATGCTTCAAGTGTTTTCCCCAAATTCAACAGAAAATGCAACTTTTAATGTATTCTACAGTCTCAAAATTATTTAACGCCTTCATGGCAAGCATCTTTAGTACTTAGTAGAGCACCCTTTTGCTGTTATGACCTGTTGCAAACGAGATGCATAGCCAGACACCAGCTTTTGGCAGCATTCTAGAGGAATCTTAGCCCATTCCTCATGAGCAATGGCCTCCAGTTCAGTAATATTCTTGAGTTTGCATGCTGCAACCGCCTTCTTAAAATCCCACAAGAGATTTTCTATGGGTTTCAGGGTCAGGACATCTTCTGCAACCAAGCCTTGGTGGAATTTGAGGTATGCTTGGGATCATTGTCCTGTTGGAAGGTCCAATGACAGCCAAGCATCAGCTTCCTCAAAGATGGTATGACGTTTCGTTTTCTCCTAGGATTTCCTGATACTTCAATGAATCCATCTTGCCTTCCACACGCTGCAGGTTTCCAGTGCCAGAGGATGCAAAGCAGCCCCAGAGCATCACTAAGCCACCACCATGCTTAAGTGTAGGCAGAGTGTTCTTTTCAGCTTATGCTTCATTCTTCTTCCTCATTTTCATCGCTCCACAGAACAGAATCCCAAAATTTCTGTGGCTTATTTATATGATTTTGAGCATATTGGAGCCGACTTGTGCTTTTGGGTCAGTAGTGGTGTATGTCTTTGATTTCTGGAAAGGAAATCTGAACATTAATTGCCTTTGCTATCTTTTTGTAACCTGTTCCTTGTTTGTGAAGTGTGATACTGATGACCTCTTCTCTTAACTTTTTGGACCATTCTTTTGACTTATTTTTAACATGCAGTCAAACGTGACACTCTACAAACCCATAGCCAGTTCAGGTATTTCATGTGTTCTAGCTCAAGCACACATGGTGCAAATAAAGTCCTTGATTAGTTGCATCAGGTGTGCTTGAGACATGCCTGTTTTTCATATTTGTGCTGTTGTGAGAAATTCTATTCAGGGGGTTGAATATATATATATATATAATCTGTGTGTTTTTTAAGTAGACAGCCCAATGTATTGATAGGCCCATTTTGGTATATTTCATGCCACCATTTTACCACCAAATGTGATCAAATAATATAAATTGTTATTTTTTTCACAAACTGCGTTACTGAAATTATTTACATACTGCTTGTGCAATCATGGCACAAATGGTTATAAAAGCATCTCTGGGATCCCCTTTGTTCAGAAATAGCAGACATATAAGGCTTTGCCATTGGTTTTCGGTTCTTAGATTAGGTTCTTAGTGGTGCCAACCCGCAATCGCCATTTATTGACCCCACACACACCCCAAACCACTTTTCTGTATTGTAGCTGCCCCATCCCTCCCTGTCCCTTTATTTTTTCTGTGTCACCGTCTGTAACGATCAGGCAGCTCTCGGCTGTAACTTAACAACGGAGAGTGCTGGAGCTTTCTGAAGCTCAGACATACATATATGTCTTGCAGTAGGATAGGCAAAGTGCTGCAAGACGTGTGTATGTGTGTATATATATATATATATATATATATATATATATCTATCTATTTGGGTGAAAGTGTTAAATGTCAAAGTTTGGCCTTGTTGGTCTTGTATCACAAATCGTTCTCTAGACTTCCTGATATTCAAGTCTGTGTTTAGGCCTTGGACAGAATTAGACTGGCCTCCTCCTTGGAACCTTAACCTGGTTTTGAGAGTTCTTCAGGCTCAACCTTTTGAGCCTATGCATTGTCTTGATATTCAACACTTGGCCATTTCCTCAGCCAGAAGAGTGCTTGAACTTTCTGCTCTATTCTATGATTCCCCTTACCTGATCTTTCATTAGGACAAGGCGGTCGTGGGAACAAACTATTCTTTTCTTTCTAAAGTGGTGTCTTTGGATAACATTAATCATTAAACAGTAATCTCTGTTCAGCTCCTAAAATGCTGAAGAGAGATTTATTCACAACTTAGATGTTGTCAGAGCCTTGAAATTTTATCTTTCAAAAGGATTTAGAAATTCTCATTCCTTGTTTGTTCATTTTTTTGGTCCCCACAAGGGACAGAAAGCTACAGTAATTACTTTAGCAGCATGGCTTAAAGGGACATAAAACCAAAAAAATGTAATTTATGATTCAGATAGAGAATACAATTTTAAATAACTTTCCAATTTACTTCTATTCTCAAATGTTCTTCATTTTCTTGTTATTCTTTGTTTAAAAGCAAAAAGTTCAGGAGCGTCCACATGTCTGAAGCACTATATGGCAGCAGTTTTGCAACAATGTTAGAGATAAGCAAGAGCACTAGATGGCAGCAATATTTCCTTTCAAGCAGTGTTTCAGGCATATGCATGCTACCTATATAGATATCTATTTAAGAATAACTTGAGAATTATGTAAATTTGAAAATCAAATCATGAAAGAAAAGAAAAAAAAAGGGTTTATTGTCCCTTTTAAGGCCTTAATTCACAAAGTCTATGTGGTAGCAGAGAAGACTCCCTCCATGGACTCTTACCATTTTATGAAAGAAAACAAAATGTATTCTTACCTGATTCTTTAAACAAATTTTTTCTAAAAATGAACATGCGATTCCGCTCTATTAACGTTGAAACTGCAAGTGTTATTAGCAGTCCATACTGCTTGCATTTTTGTGTTACAATTGTAATCTAGCCCATAGTTAGCTTATTTATAGAATTAGGGACAGATTATGTGGCTCTGAAGAGTAGCTGTGCATTTGTTTTTAATGAATTTATTACAAGATCTTAGTGAAGGAGTGAAATATTGGGTATTATGTATTTAGGGAAAAGCATTGTGTTGATGTAATACTTTGTAAAACTTTAGCTTTTTGGCAAGTACTGTAATAAGAAGTATAAATATCAGTGTCCTCCACAGAAAAGTTTGTCGGGCGGGGGCAGTGTAATGCTTTGCAATATAAAATTTTCTATTTATAAATGTTACTTAACCCCTTACCCTATGCGGCGCTGGTCGTTAAGCCCTTTAGGACCTGCACCGTACCCTGTATGACGCTGCTGTCCTAATCCTCTCTCTGCCTTGATCTCGCTAAAAGTGGCGAGATTGCACTATTTCTGCATGCCCCATGAGTGGGGCAGTGCAGAAATAGACTTGCAGAGTTACCGATGCCTATCTTTGGTGGTGTGGGAGGGTTAGGAGAGATGTGGCTGGGGGACCCATTGCTGGAGGAGCGGGAATGAGTGGGACTGCTACACTGCAGAAAAAAATAAATGCAGAGAGCGGGAGGTCCTAGAGTAGAGAGGGGGTAATAGAGGGTAGGGGAAAATATTGTGGAGGGGAGGTGGGGTAAATGGGGGGGCAGCTTCACTACAGAAAACATGTTTTCTTCTACTAGATACGACGAGTCCGCGGATTCATCCTTACTTGTGGGATATTATCCTCAAGTGGCAAAGAGCACCACAGCAGAGCAATCTATATAGCTCCTCCCTTGACTCCACCCCCCAGTCATTCTCTTTGCCTATACTAAGTAATAGGAAGAGGTAAAGTGAAAGAGGTGATAAAATGATAGTTTTTATTTTCTTCAAGCAAGACTTTTTTTTATTTTAAATGGTACCGGTGTGTGCTATTTTTTCTCAGGCAGCAGATGGATGAAGATTTCTGCCTGGAGACTGATGATCTTAGCAGTTTTTCACTAAGATCCAGAGTAGTTCCCACAGAATGGCTGAGGAGTACTTGAGAAGCTTCAGTGTGAGGAACGTTTTTCATGCTACAAGCATTGAGGTATGTTCAGTCATTTTTTTTCTGTGGTATTTCAGAACTGGCTGACATAGTTCCCTTAAGGGAAGGGGTAAGCAGTAACCCTACATGTAAAGAAGGGGTATTACTGGAACCTGTTTATTATGGAACAATTGACTGACACTGTTCTATAATGTTTTGTGGGCAAAACGTTTTCATGTTTTTTGAGGATATTTAACATTTTTATGTACAAACGTTTTTTGTGATGATGGCACTATAAGGGTTCACATGGCTTTCATTTATGGATGGGTTATATGAAAACCCACATGGCTAGTTTGCTAGACCGCTTTGCAGCGGTTCCCATTAGGCATGAGAGACATCAATTTTGATGGGCGGGGCCTATTTTCGCGCCTCAGATGCGCAGTTGAATTGATTCTGAAGACAGCAAGCTCCAGCTCTGGTGGGCCTAGGCTGCAGATTTAGACAACAAACGAAGGATAATGTGTCTTACAGACCCCTGAGGGCAGGTAGGCGCCACAGCTCTGCGGTGCAGGGGTTTGATTTATTACTTTAATAAACGTTTTTTTCTATAAAGGGTTAACTTTTCCTTTTGGTGCAATCTTAGCTGACAAGATTATACACATATATGCAAAAATTGTGATATTTATTACATTTTAAGACTTGTATGCTTTTTTTACTCTTAAAGGCACAGTACCGTTTTTTCAGATTGTTTTTTTTTTCACTAAATAAAGTGTTTTCAAGACTTTTTGTGGTTATTACTAGCCTGTTCAACATGTCTGACATTGAGGAAAGTCAATGTTCTATGTGTTTAGAAGCCATTGTGGAACCCCCTCTTAAGATGTGTCCATGTACTGAAAGGGCCCTACATTGCAAAGAACTTATTTTAACGGATAAAAGTATGTCTAGGGATGATTCTCAGTCTGAAGAGAATCAGGTTATGCCATCCAATTCTCCTCAAGTGTCACAACCTTTAACGCCCACTCAAGCGACGCCAAGTACAGCTAGTGCGTCTAATTCTTTTACTCTGCAAGATATGGCTGTAGTTATGTCTACTACCCTTAGAGAGGTATTTTCTAAACTGGCAGGTTTACAGGGTAAGCGCAGTAGGTCCGGTACTAGAGTAAATGCTGAGCCCTCTGACGCTTTATTGGCCATCTCTGATGTACCCTCACAGTGCCCTGATTTGGGGGTGGGGGATTTGCCATCTCTTCTGCTTGAAGAGTTTCTGAGCTTTCTGCGTTACAATGCAACTCGCCTTATCTTATATTCCATTCTGATAAGGTGGTTTTGCGTACTAAACCTGGATTCCCTCCTAAGGTTGTTTCAAATAAGAATATTAATCAGGAAATTGTTGTTCCTTCTCTATGTCCTAATCCTCCTTCTAAGAAGGAGTGTCTGTTACATAACTTGGACGTGGTTCGTTCCTTGAAGTTTTACTTACAAGCGACCAAGGATTTCCGTCAAACATCTTCTCTGTTGTTTATTCTGGAAAGCATAGGGGTCAAAAAGCTACGGCTACCTCCTTTCTTTTTGGCTGAAAAGCATCATCCGTTTGGCATTCGAGACTGCTGGAGAGCAGCCTCCTGAAAAAATTACAGCTCATTCTACTAGAGCGGTGGCTTCCACATGGGCTTTTAAAAACGATGCTTCTGTTAAACAGATTTGTAAGGCTGCGACTTGGTCCTCCCTTCATACCTTTTCCAAATTTTATACTTTTGCTTCTTCTGAGGCTATTTTTGGGAGAAAAGTTCTTCAAACAGTGGTGCCTTCAGTTTAGGTATCTGTCTTGTCCCTCCCGTTCATCCGTGTCCTGTTGCTTTGGTATTGTATCCCACAAGTAAGGATGAATCCGTGGACTCGTCATATCTAGTAGAAGAAAAGGAAATTTATGCTTACCTGATAAATTGATTTCTTCTACGATACGACGAGTCCACGGCCCTCCCTGTCATTTAGACAGATTATATTTTTGTTTTCAAACTTCAGTCACCTCTGCACCTTTTTAGTTTCTCCTTTTTCTTCCTATACCTTAGGTCGAATGACTGGGGGGTGGAGTCAAGGGAGGAGCTATATAGACAGCGCTGCTGTGGTGCTCTTTGCCACTTCCTGTTAGCAGGGGATAATATCCCACAAGTAAGGATGAATCCGTGGACTCGTCGTATCGTAGAACAAATCAATTTATCAGGTAAGCATAAATTTCCTTTTTTTTTATTATTATTCAATTGGAAATAATAATCATAGAAAACTGTGTACTGGCAGACAGCTGCCAGTACCTAAGATGCAGAAATTAGTTGGGGGGGGGGGGTTAGAGAGCTTTTTTGGAGGGATCAGTGAGGTGGGAAGGTAAGGGGGTAATCCTATACAGAAGAAAATAGTAATAATAATAAAAATAAAAAAAAGTCTAAAACTGTATACTAGCAGACTTAAAGGGATATTCCAGCCAAAATTGGAAACCACATTGGTGCATTTCGGTATTGAAAACAGGAAAAGTGACATCGCCAGTAAGCACAGGTCAGATAAATTTATACAAGTTAAATCACAATCTAATGTAGTAATGTAAAGCAAGTGCTGTATAGCATATAGCGGCTGAGGCTAGGATATAAAAAAACATACAAGACCTTTTAATAATGAGGATAATATAATAATTCTAAAAAAGAGACGTCTCCCAGATAAAAAGAAAACCTTAAAAAATTATAACATCATAAGATAAACTTTTATATTGAAGATGATGGCCTATAATGTCCAAAACATGTAGATATTAATGATCGTATGAACAGTCATGAATATAGGAATGTTCTGATAAATAACAAGTATCCGTGAATCAGTGTGGGTATATTAGGTAAATCGTGGTACCTTATTAGGATTAACGAATATCTTCCCTTATACTCTCAGCGGATCACCCTGCGTTTCAAGGGATTGCCAAAGGGAGAAATAGAATTTAGATGAATACCTTCTGGTGCTTTGGCTGTTTGTCGGCTAGTAACACCGTGTCCGGACAGGTGATGCCGTTAGCTGTCCTCCTCGGCAATGCCTGGGTCACGCAATATGCCGTAAGGCGTCTCGGTCATAGGTAACCGGTGTCAATTCAGATGATTACAATAGCGCTATTGATGGTAATTTTGTGTTGTAGATAAAGGATGCCACTAGTAGTGGTTAGTGAATGACCAAATCTCTTTTTAGATGGATTATGGTGCTGGTTCCAGATGAAAGTTCTTGTTCACATACACTTCCCTCCATTAAGACTTGGAACTCCTCAGGGTGGGTTTTCATCCAAACAATATAGCAAAGCAAAATAAGGTCCTGGTCAACGCGTTTCGCCCACTTGTGGTCTTTATCAAGACATTTCAGTATTGAACAGAAGGAATTTTGTAATATACATGCATTAGCAAAAATGCTTCTAATAAAAGCTATAGCTGTTTTAAAAGTGTATTTAAAGGGACCCTTAACACCTGACCTAACCTGACAGGCACTGCAGCTCACACGCTGCAGGGAGAGAGAGATGTGATTCCTTCCTCTGAGTACTGTGTATGCATAGATAATATGGTGTGTGTATCATGTGACTACTGAGCCCTGTAACGCACGCTACAATATGGCAGCTTACATAGGAAATCAAGCACTGCCCCAACACTGTATTTTAAAACAATCTCCTTCAAAAGTTTGGGCTAAGAGGAACAGAAAAAATAGGCAGCAGTGATTACTTTATTTTGTTTAATAAGAAAAAGTAGGTTTCAGCTATTTTTATCAGGTGTTTAATGTCCCTTTAAGTATGCACCGTGCACCAGCATTTTAAACACAGCACTTGCTCAGAGAGCCTAAGGTGCTTGTTCCATCTGATAATGACTCAATTTGTTAATTGCTGACATGAAACAAGCCCCACTGATGATCTGAGCAGCATCATTATTTAAAATGTGGGTGCAGTGACAATATCTAGCTATGCTTCACATGTACGTGCAGAGCAAAATGTTAACACTAAAACAGTGATAACTTTTATTAGAAGCATTTTTGCCAATACATGTATATTGCAAATATGTTTCTATTCAAAGATGTAATTCCTGTATGTGCATTTAAATTTTGACTGGAATGTCTCTTTAAGATGGGGTGACCAGTGGGGGAGGGAAGAGAGTTGTTTTGGAGGGATCAGGTGGTTGGAAGTGTCAGGTGGGAGGGTAATCTCTACACTAAGGGGTATATTTATTAATGTGCGAGCGGACATGATACAATGTAACGTATCATGTCCGCTGCACATCGATAAATGCAGATCACATACGCTGTCGGCATTTATCATTGCACCAGCAGTTCTTCTGAACTGCTGGTGCAATGCCGCCCCCTGCAGATTTGCGGCCAATCGGCTGCTAGCAGGGGTGTTAATCAACCCGAACGTATTGGATCTGGTTGATTTCTGTCCGCTGCCTCAGAGCAGGCGGACAAGTTATGGAGCAGCGGAAACAAGGGGCATCAAGCCCCCATAGCTAAAATTAACCTTACAAGCTACCTGATTAACCCCTTCACTTCTGCTGGGAATAATAAAAGTGTGGTGTGTAACTGCAATTAGCCGCCTTTTAATTGCCAAAAAGCAATCGCAAAGCCATATATGCCTGCTATTTCTGGACAAAGAGGATTCCAGAGAAGCTTTTACAATAATTTGTGATATGATTGCACAAGCTGTAAATAATTTCAGTGAGCAACCTTAAGTTTGTGAAAAAATTTATGATTTTTTATTTGATAGCATTTAGTGGTGAAATGGTGGCATGAAATATATGAAAATGGGCCTAGATCAATACTTTGGTTTGTCTACTAAAAAATATATAGTTTTGATAGGTAAATAAAAAAACTAAACAAAAGAAGTCTTTATTTCTGTTTAAATGGAGTGCTGAAAAAAAATGATAAAAATGCTCTGGTCTTTTGGGTAAGTTTTAGTCTGAAATGCCCGGTACTTAAGGGGTTAAGCTACCCAAAGCACAAAGTATTTGCATAATTTTACATAAATTGATTAAATGATAATTTGAGCAATCAACATTGGCTTAAATTTCTCTTGTAAGGTGTATCCAGTCCACGGGTTCATCCATTACTTGTGGGATATTCTCCTTCCCAACAGGAAGTTGCAAGAGGACACCCACAGCAGAGCTGTCTATATAGCTCCTCCCCTAACCCCCACCTCCAGTTATTCTCTTGCAATTCTCGACAAGATAGGAAGTATCAAGAGATATGTGGTGACTTAGTGTAGTGTTACCTTCAATCAAGAGTTTATTTTTAAACGGTACCGGCGTTGTACTGTTTTACTCTCAGGCAGAAATTAGAAGAAGAATTCTGCCTGGAGGTTGATGATCTTAGCGGTTTGTAACTAAGTTCCATTTCTGTTCTCACACATAATTGAAGAGTATGGGAAAACTTCAGTTGGGGGAACGGTCTGCAGATTACCTGCTTTGAGGTATGTTCAGTATTTTTATTTCTAGAGAGATGAATAAGTTCTAGAAAATGCTGACAGAGCCTTGTGTATCTGAGGTAAGCTAGATGCAGTGATTTAACAACGACTGGGATCATGCTTACTAAACAGGGTAATACTCATGTTAACACTCATATTACTTAGTGACAAAACGTTTACATGTTTCATAAATAGGACGTTTTCTCTTGTAAGGTGTATCCAGTCCACGGATCATCCATTACTTGTGGAATATTCTCCTTCCCAACAGGAAGCTGCAAGAGGATCACCCACAGCAGAGCTGTCTATATAGCTCCTCCCCTAACTGCCACCTCCCAGTCATTCTCTTGCAGCTCTCGACAAGATAGGAAGTAGCTAGAGAGATGTGGTGCATTAATGTAGTTTATCTTCAATCAAAAGTTTGTTATTTTCAAATGGTACCGGAGTTGTACTATTTTAGCCTCAGGCAGAAAGTTGAAGAAGAGTCTGCCTGTGGTCTTTGATGATCTTAGCAGGTTGTAACTAAGATCCATTGCTGTTCTCACACATAACTGAAGAGATGAGGTAACTTCAGCTGCGGGAATAGCGTGCAGGGTCTCCTGCTCTGAGGTATGTGCAGTTTTTAAATTTTTCGAGAGAAATGATATGCTAGAAAATGCTGACAATACCGGATTTATTTAAGTTAAGCCTGATTACAGTGATTTAATAACGACTGGTATCATGCTTGCTGTAAAGGGTAATATTTTTTTTATTTACTCACATTACTGAATAGATATAACGTTTGCTGAAGGTGTATGAACGTTTATTTCATATTGGTGATAAAACTTTATTCTGGGGCCCAGTTTTTTCCACATGGCTGACTAGATTTTGCCTAGGAATAGTTTTTTTTAGGCCCTCTCACTGTGAGTACAGGTTGGGAGGGGCCTATTTTCGGCCTAAATTGTGCATTAGTTTTTGCAGTTTGAGACATCCAGCCTCCCTGAAGGAGTCCACTGAACATTTAGGACCTCTCTAAAGGGTTTTTGTGCCTTCCAAAGTCGGTGTATGGGCAGGTAGGGCCACAGTAGAGCTGTGGCAGTTTTGTGTGACTGTTTAAAAACGTTTATATAGTTTTCTCTTGTTAAGTGTAGTCAGTCCACGGGTCATCCATTACTTATGGGATTATATCTCTTCCCCAACAGGAAGTTGCAAGAGGATCACCCAAGCAGAGCTGCTATATAGCTCCTCCCCTCACATGTCATATCCAGTCATTCTCTTGCAACCTAACTAACGATAGGTCGTTGTGAGAGGTCTGTGGTGTTTTTAAACTTAGTTTATTTCTTCAATCAAAAGTTTGTTATTTTAAATGGAACCGGAGTGTGCTGTTTGTTTCTCAGGCAGCATTAGAAGAAGAATCTGCCTGCGTTTTCTATGATCTTAGCAGACGTAACTAAGATCCACTGGCTGTTCTCGCACATTCTGAGGAGTGAGGTAACTTCAGAAAAAGGGAATAGCATGCAGGGCCCCCCTGCAAACGAGGTATGTGCAGTAAATTATTTTTCTAAGCAATTGAATTGACTGAGAAAATACTGCTGATACCAATGTAATGTAAGTTCAGTCTTAAATGCAGTGGTAGCGACTGGTATTAGGCTGATGAGTGTGTGTACACTGAAGTATTTTTCTAGGGAATGGAATTTGTCTCAGAAAATACTGTTAATACTGAAGTAATGTATGAGCCTTAACTGCAGTAAAAGCGACTGGTAGCAGGCTTATTAATAACACTTCATAACTTTTAAAATGTATGTTCAAAACGTTTACTGGCATGTTAATCGTTTTTTGTGAGGTACTTGGTGATAAAACTTATTGGGGCATGATTTTTACCACATGGCTAACTTTTGTTTCTGCATAGAAACAGTTAACTGAGCTTCCCCATTGTTGTAATATGAGTGGGAGGGGACTATTTTAGCGCTTTTTTGCGCAGTAAAAATTCAGTCACAATCTTCCTACTTCATCCTCCATGATCCAGGACGTCTCTAGAGAGCTCAGGGGTCTTCAAAATTCATTTTGAGGGAGGTAATCAGTCACAGCAGACCTGTGACAGTGTGTTTGACTGTGATAAAAATGTTAATTATTAAATTGTTATCCGTTTTTTGGGTATTAAGGGGTTAATCATTCATTTGCTGGTGGGTGCAATCCTTTGCTAACTTAATACATTTACTGTAAAAATTTGGTTGCAATAACTAATTTGGTTCATTGTTATTTCAACTGTGACAGCTTTTTTGTGCTTCTTAAAGGCACAGTAGCGTTCTTTATATTGCTTGTAAATTTATTTGAAAAGTATTTTCCAAGCTTGCTAGTCTCATTGCTAGTCTGTTTAAACATGTCTGACACAGATGAATCTGTTTGTTCACTATGTATGAAGGCCAATGTGGAACCCAACAGAAATATGTGTACCAATTGTATCGATATTACTTTAAATAAAAGTCAGTCTTTACATGTAAAGAAATTATCACCAGACAACGAGGGGGAAGTTATGCCGACTAACTCTCCTCACGTGTCAGTACCTTCGCCTCCCGCTCAGGAGGTGCGTGATTTTGTGGCGCCAAGTACATCAGGGAGGCCCTTACAAATCACTTTGCAAGACATGGCTACTGTTATGACAGAAGTATTATCTAAATTGCCAGAATTAAGAGGCAAGCGTGATAGCTCTGGGTTAAGGACAGAGCGCGCTGATGATGTGAGAGCCATGTCCGATACTGCGTCACAATTTGCAGAACATAAAGACGGAGAGCTTCATTCTGTGGGTGACGGATCTGATCCAGGGAGACTGGATTCAGAGATTTCTAATTTTAAATTTAAGCTTGAGAACCTCTGCATATTGCTAGGGGAGGTATTAGCGGCTCTGAATGATTGTAACACGGTTGCAATTCCAGAAAAATTATGTAGGTTGGATAGATACTATGCGGTACCGGTGTGTACTGACGTGTTTCCTATACCTAAAAGGCTTACAGAGATTATTAGCAAGGAGTGGGATAGACCCGGTGTGCCTTTTTCCCCTCCTCCCATATTTAGGAAAATGTTTCCTATAGACGCCACCACACGAGACTTATGGCAGACGGTCCCTAAGGTGGAGGGAGCAGTTTCTACTTTAGCTAAGCGTACCACTATCCCGGTGGAGGATAGTTGTGCCTTTTCAGATCCAATGGATAAAAAATTAGAAGGTTACCTTAAGAAAATGTTTGTTCAACAAGGTTTTATCTTACAGCCCCTTGCATGCATTGCGCTTGTCACTGCTGCGGCGGCATTCTGGTTTGAGTCTCTGGAAGAGGCCATTCGCACAGCTCCATTGGATGAAATTATGAACAAGCTTAAAGCACTTATGCTAGCTAATGCATTTGTTTCTGATGCCGTCGTACATTTAACCAAACTTACGGCTAAGAACTCCGGATTCGCCATCCAAGCGTGCAGAGCGCTATGGCTTAAATCCTGGTCAGCTGACGTGACTTCTAAATCTAAATTGCTTAATATTCCTTTCAAAGGGCAGACCTTATTCGGGCCCGTCTTGAAAGAAATTATCGCTGACATTACGGGAGGTAAGGGCCATGCTCTGCCTCAGGACAGGGCCAAATCAAAGGCTAAACAGTCTAATTTTCGTGCCTTTCGTAACCTCAAGGCAGGAGCAGCATCCACTTCCTCCGCTCCAAAACAGGAAGGAGCTGTTGCTCGTTACAGACAGGGCTGGAAAACTAACCAGTCCTGGAACAAGGGCAAGCAGGCCAGAAAACCTGCTGCTGCCCCTAAGACAGCATGAAGAGAGGGCCCCCTATCCGGAAACGGATCTAGTGGGGGGCAGACTTTCTCTCTTCGCCCAGGCTTGGGCAAGAGATGTCCAGGATCCCTGGGCTTTGGAGATCATATCTCAGGGATATCTTCTGGACTTCAAAGCTTCTCCTCCACAAGGGAGATTTCATCTTTCAAGGTTATCAGCAAACCAAATAAAGAAAGAGGCATTTCTACGCTGTGTACAAGACCTCTTACTAATGGGGGTGATCCACCCAGTTCCGCGGACGGAACACGGACATGGATTCTATTCAAATCTGTTTGTGGTTCCCAAGAAAGAGGGAACCTTCAGACCAATCTTGGACTTAAAAATCCTAAACAAATTCCTAAGAGTTCATTCAAAATGGAATCTATTCGAACCATCCTACCCATGATCCAAGAGGGTCAGTACATGACCACAGTGGACTTAAAGGATGCCTACCTTCACATACCGATTCACAAGGATCATTATTGGTACCTAAGATTTGCCTTCCTAGACAGGCATTACCAGTTTGTAGCTCTTCCCTTCGGGTTAGCTACGGCTCCAAGAATCTTTACAAAGGTTCTGGGCTCACTTCTGGCGGTACTAAGACCGCGAGGCATAGCGGTGGCTCCGTACCTAGACGACATTCTGATACAAGCGTCAAGTTTTCAAACTGCCAAGTCTCATACAGAGATAGTTCTGGCATTTCTGAGGTCGCATGGGTGGAAGGTGAACGTGGAAAAGAGTTCTCTATTACCACTCAAGAGGGTCCCCTTCCTAGGGACTCTTATAGATTCTGTAGAGATGAAAATTTACCTGACGGAGGCCAGGTTATCAAAACTTCTAAATGCTTGCCGTGCCCTTCATTCCATTCCACACCCGTCAGTAGCTCAGTGCATGGAAGTAATCGGCTTAATGGTAGCGGCAATGGACATAGTACCATTTGCGCGCCTGCATCTCAGACCGCTGCAATTGTGCATGCTAAGTCAGTGGAATGGGGATTACTCAGATTTGTCCCCTCTACTAAATCTGGATCAAGAGACCAGAGATTCTCTTTTATGGTGGCTTTCTCGGCCACACCTGTCCAAGGGGATGACCTTTCGCAGGCCAGATTGGACGATTGTAACAACAGACGCCAGTCTTCTAGGTTGGGGTGCAGTCTGGAATTCCCTGAAGGCTCAGTGATCATGGACTCAGGAGGAGAAACTCCTCCCAATAAATATTCTGGAGTTAAGAGCAATATTCAATGCTCTTCTAGCTTGGCCTCAGTTAGCAACTCATCAAGGGGGAACCAGGAGTTCCCTAGCGATGTTGGAAGTCTCAAAGATAATTCGCTGGGCAGAGTCTCACTCTTGCCACCTGTCAGCGATCTACATCCCAGGCGTGGAGAACTGGGAGGCGGATTTCCTAAGTCGCCAGACTTTTCATCCGGGGGAGTGGGAACTTCATCCGGAGGTCTTCGCTCAACTGATTCATCGTTGGCGCAAACCAGATCTGGATCTCATGGCATCTCGCCAGAACGCCAAGCTTCCTTGTTACGGATCCAGGTCCAGGGACCCGGGAGCGGTGCTGATAGATGCTCTGACAGCCCCTTGGGTTTTCAACATGGCTTATGTGTTTCCACCATTTCCGATGCTTCCTCGACTGATTACCAAGATCAAACAGGAGAGAGCATCAGTGATTCTGATAGCGCCTGCGTGGCCACGCAGGACCTGGTATGCAGACCTAGTGGACATGTCGTCCTGTCCACCATGGTCTCTGCCTCTGAGGCAGGACCTTCTAATTCAGGGTCCTTTCAACCATCCAAATCTAATTTCTCTGAGGCTGACTGCATGGAGATTGAACGCTTGATTCTATCAAAGCGTGGCTTCTCGGAGTCGGTTATTGATACCTTAATACAGGCTAGGAAACCTGTTACCAGAAGAATTTACCATAAGATATGGCGTAAATATTTATATTGGTGCGAATCCAAGAGTTACTCATGGAGTAAGGTTAGGATTCCTAGGATATTGTCTTTTCTACAAGAGGGTTTAGAAAAGGGCTTGTCCGCTAGTTCGTTAAAGGGACAGATTTCTGCTCCGTCTATTCTTCTATACAAGCGTCTGGCAGAAGTTCCAGACGTTCAGGCTTTTTGTCAGGCTTTGGCTAGGATTAAGCCTGTGTTTAAGACTGTTGCTCCGCCGTGGAGCTTAAACTTAGTTCTTAACGTTCTGAAAGGCGTTCCGTTTGAACGCCTTCATTCCATTGATATCAAGCTGTTATCTTGGAAAGTTCTGTTTTTGATGGCTATTTCCTCGGCTCGAAGAGTCTCTGAGTTATCTGCCTTACATTGTGATTCTCCTTATCTGATCTTTCATTCAGACAAGGTAGTTCTGCGTACTAAACCTGGGTTTTTACCTAAGGTTGTTTCTAACAGGAATATCAATCAAGAGATTGTTGTTCCATCATTATGTCCTAATCCTTCTTCAAAGAAAGAACGTCTTTTGCATAATTTAGACGTAGTCTGTGCCCTGAAGTTCTACTTACAGGCAACTAAAGATTTTCGGCAAACTTCTTCTCTGTTTGTCGTTTACTCTGGACAGAGGAGAGGTCAAAAGGCTTCGGCTACCTCTCTCTCCTTTTGGCTTCGTAGCATAATACGTTTAGCCTATGAGACTGCTGGACAGCAGCCTCCTGAAAGGATTACAGCTCATTCTACTAGAGCTGTGGCTTCCACCTGGGCCTTTAAAAATGAGGCCTCTGTTGAACAGATTTGCAAGGCTGCAACTTGGTCTTCGCTTCACACTTTTTCAAAATTTTACAAATTTGACACTTTTGCTTCTTCGGAGGCTATTTTTGGGAGAAAGGTACTTCAGGCAGTGGTTCCCTCCGTTTAAAGTTCCTGCCTTGTCCCTCCCTTCATCCGTGTACTTTAGCTTTGGTATTGGTATCCCATAAGTAATGGATGACCCGTGGACTGACTACACTTAACAAGAGAAAACATAATTTCTCCAACATAGGTGTGTCCGGTCCACGGCGTCATCCTTACTTGTGGGATATTCTCTTCCCCAACAGGAAATGGCAAAGAGCCCAGCAAAGCTGGTCACATGATCCCTCCTAGGCTCCGCCTACCCCAGTCATTCTCTTTGCCGTTGTACAGGCAACATCTCCACGGAGATGGCTTAGAGTTTTTTAGTGTTTAACTGTAGTTTTTATTATTCATCAGTGGAATGGGGACTATACAGACTTGTCTCTGAGGATACAAGTAAATCAGAGGACCAGAGACTCACTCCGTTGGTGGCTGTCCCTGGACAACCTGTCACAAGGGATGACCTTCCGCAGACCGGAGTGGGTCATTGTCACGACCGACGCCAGTCTGATGGGCTGGGGCGCGGTCTGGGGATCCCTGAAAGCTCAGGGTCTTTGGTCTCGGGAAGAATCTCTTCTACCGATAAATATTCTGGAACTGAGAGCGATATTCAATGCTCTCAAGGCTTGGCCTCAGCTAGCGAGGGCCAAGTTCATACGGTTTCAATCAGACAACATGACAACTGTTGCGTACATCAACCATCAGGGGGGAACAAGGAGTTCCCTGGCGATGGAAGAAGTGACCAAAATCATTCAATGGGCGGAGTCTCACTCCTGCCACCTGTCTGCAATCCACATCCCAGGAGTGGAAAATTGGGAAGCGGATTTTCTGAGTCGTCAGACATTGCATCCGGGGGAGTGGGAACTCCATCCGGAAATCTTTGTCCAAATCACTCAACTGTGGGGCATTCCAGACATGGATCTGATGGCCTCTCGTCAGAACTTCAAAGTTCCTTACTACGGGTCCAGATCCAGGGATCCCAAGGCGGCTCTAGTGGATGCACTAGTAGCACCTTGGACCTTCAAACTAGCTTATGTATTCCCGCCGTTTCCTCTCATCCCCAGGCTGGTAGCCAGGATCAATCAGGAGAGGGCGTCGGTGATCTTGATAGCTCCTGCGTGGCCACGCAGGACTTGGTATGCAGATCTGGTGAATATGTCATCGGCTCCACCATGGAAGCTACCTTTGAGACGAGACCTTCTTGTTCAAGGTCCGTTCGAACATCCGAATCTGGTCTCACTCCAGCTGACTGCTTGGAGATTGAACGCTTGATCTTATCAAAACGAGGGTTCTCAGATTCTGTTATTGATACTCTTGTTCAGGCCAGAAAGCCTGTAACTAGAAAAATTTACCACAAAATATGGAAAAAATATATCTGTTGGTGTGAATCTAAAGGATTCCCTTGGGACAAGGTAAAGATTCCTAAGATTCTATCCTTTCTTCAAGAAGGATTGGAGAAAGGATTATCTGCAAGTTCCTTGAAGGGACAGATTTCTGCCTTGTCTGTGTTACTTCACAAAAAACTGGCAGCCGTGCCAGATGTTCAAGCCTTTGTTCAGGCTCTGGTTAGAATCAAGCCTGTTTACAAACCTTTGACTCCTCCTTGGAGTCTCAACTTAGTTCTTTCAGTTCTTCAGGGGGTTCCGTTTGAACCCTTACATTCCGTTGATATTAAGTTATTATCTTGGAAAGTTTTGTTTTTGGTTGCAATTTCTTCTGCTAGAAGAGTTTCAGAATTATCTGCTCTGCAGTGTTCTCCTCCTTATCTGGTGTTCCATGCAGATAAGGTGGTTTTACGTACTAAACCTGGTTTTCTTCCAAAAGTTGTTTCTAACAAAAACATTAACCAGGAGATTATCGTACCTTCTCTGTGCCCGAAACCAGTTTCAAAGAAGGAACGTTTGTTGCACAATTTGGATGTTGTTCGCGCTCTAAAATTCTATTTAGACGCTACAAAGAATTTTAGACAAACATCTTCCTTGTTTGTTGTTTATTCCGGTAAAAGGAGAGGTCAAAAAGCAACTTCTACCTCTCTCTCTTTTTGGATTAAAAGCATCATCAGATTGGCTTACGAGACTGCCGGACGGCAGCCTCCCGAAAGAATCACAGCTCATTCCACTAGGGCTGTGGCTTCCACATGGGCCTTCAAGAACGAGGCTTCTGTTGATCAGATATGTAGGGCAGCGACTTGGTCTTCACTGCACACTTTTACCAAATTTTACAAGTTTGATACTTTTGCTTCTTCTGAGGCTATTTTTGGGAGAAAGGTTTTGCAAGCCGTGGTGCCTTCCATCTAGGTGACCTGATTTGCTCCCTCCCATCATCCGTGTCCTAAAGCTTTGGTATTGGTTCCCACAAGTAAGGATGACGCCGTGGACCGGACACACCTATGTTGGAGAAAACAGAATTTATTTTTACCTGATAAATTACTTTCTCCAACGGTGTGTCCGGTCCACGGCCCGCCCTGGTTTTTTAATCAGGTCTGATAATTTATTTTCTTTAACTACAGTCACCACGGTATCATATGGTTTCTCCTATGCAAATATTCCTCCTTAACGTCGGTCGAATGACTGGGGTAGGCGGAGCCTAGGAGGGATCATGTGACCAGCTTTGCTGGGCTCTTTGCCATTTCCTGTTGGGGAAGAGAATATCCCACAAGTAAGGATGACGCCGTGGACCGGACACACCGTTGGAGAAAGTAATTTATCAGGTAAACATAAATTCTGTTTTATGCTTACCTGATAAATTTATTTCTCTTGTAGTGTAGTCAGTCCACGGCCCGCCCTGTCTTTTAAGGCAGATCTAAATTTTAATTAAACTCCAGTCACCACTGCACCCTATGGTTTCTCCTTTCTCGTCTTGTTTCGGTCGAATGACTGGATATGACATGTGAGGGGAGGAGCTATATAGCAGCTCTGCTTGGGTGATCCTCTTGCAACTTCCTGTTGGGGAAGAGATATAATCCCATAAGTAATGGATGACCCGTGGACTGACTACACTACAAGAGAAATAAATTTATCAGGTAAGCATAAATTATGTTTTTTTTATCTGGTTTTGAAACTAAGGGGTTAATCCTCCATTTGCAAGTGGGTGCAATGCTCTTTTAGCCTATTATACACACTGTAAAAATTTCGTAAGATTTACTGCTTTTTTCACTGTTTTGCAGTTTCTGTGATTGTTTTTTTCTCTTAAAGGCACAGTACCGTTTTTATTTTCTGCTTGTTCACAGTTATTAAAGTGTTTTCCAAGCTTGCTGGCCTCATTACTAGTCTGTTTAAACATGTCTGACATAGAGGAAACTCATTGTTCATTATGTTTAGAAGCCATTGTGGAACCCCCTTTTAGAATGTGTACCAAATGCACTGATTTTACTATAGATTACAAAGACCATATTCTGGCTTTAAAAAATTTATCACCAGAAGAAATTGACAAGGAGGAAGTTATGCCGTCTAACTCTCCCCACGTGTCAGATCCTATAAATCCCGCTCAGGGGACGCCTAGTACATCTAGGGCGCCCATTGCGTATACCTTGCAAGACATGGCGGCAGTTATGAATCATACCCTTACAGAGGTATTATCTAAACTGCCAGGTTTGCAAGGAAAGCGAGAGTGCAAGGAAAGCGAGAGTGCTCTGGGACTAGAATAAATACAGAGCTCTCTGACGCTTTAGTAGCTTTGTCTGATACACCCTCACATTATGCTGAAGCAGGGGAGCTTCAATCTGTGGGTGAATTTTCTGATTCAGGGAAGATACTTCAAGCTTAAATTTAAATGTAGACATATCAGAATCAGATTGAACACCTCCGCGTATTGCTCAGGGAGGTTTTAGCAACTCTGGACGACTGTGACACTATTGTAGTCCCAGAGAAATTATGTAGATTGGATTAATACTATGCAGTACATACTGATGTTTTTCCAATCCCTAAAAGGTTTTCTGAAATTATTACTAAGGAATGGGATAGACCAGGTGTACCGTTCTCTCCCCCTCCTGTTTTTAAAAAGATGTTTCCTATAGACGCCGCTACACGGGACTTATGGCAGATGGTCCCTAAGGTGGAGGGAGCAGTTTCTACTATAGCTAAGCGTACCACTATCCCTGTCGAGGACAGTTGTGCTTTTCTAGATCCAATGGATAAAAAATTAGAGGGTTACCTTAAGAAAATTTTTATTAAACAAGGTTTTATTCTCCAGCCTCTTGCATGCATTGCCCCAGTCACTGCTGCTGCAGTTTTCTGGTTTGAGTCCCTAGAGGAGGCTCTACAGGTTGAAACCCAGTTGGAAGATATTATTGACAAGCTTAGGGCCCTTAAGCTAGCCAATTCATTTGTTTCTGATGCCATTGTTCATTTAACCAAGCTAACGGCTAAAAATTCAGGTTTTGCTATTTAGGCGCGCAGGGCGCTATGGCTTAAATCTTGGTCAGCTGACGTGACTTCAAAGTCTAAACTTCTCAACATTCCCTTCAAAGGACAGACCCTATTCGGGCCTGGACTGAAGGAGATCATTTCTGACATCCCTGGAGGAAAAGGTCACGCCCTTCCTCAAGACAGGTCCAACAAATTAAGGACCAAACAGTCTAGTTTTCGGTCCTTTCGAAACTTCAAGAGTGGCGCAGCTTCAACTTCCTCTAACACAAAACAAGAGGGAACTTTTGCCCAGTCTAAGCCGGTCTGGAGACCTAACCAGGCTTGGAACAAGGGGAAACAGGCCAAAAAGCCTGCTGCTGCCTCTAAGACTGCATGAAGGAGCAGCCCCCGATCCGGAAACGGATCTAGTAGGGGGCAGACTCTCTCTCTTCGCCCAGGCTTTGGCAAGAGATGTCCAGGATCCCTGGCCATTGGAAATTGTGTCCAAGGGTTATCTTCTGGAATTCAAAACCTCTCCCCCAAAAGGGAGATTTCATCTCTCACTTTTATCTGCAAACCAGATAAAAAGAGAGGCATTCTTACATTGTGTTCAAGACCTTCTAATTATGGGAGTGATCCACCCAGTTCCGCAGGAGGAACAGGATCAGGGCTTCTATTCAAATCTGTTTGTAGTTCCCAAGAAAGAGGGAACATTCAGACCAATCTTAGATCTCAAAATCTTAAACAAATTTCTCAGAGTTCCATCCTTCAAGATGGAGACTATTCGAACCATCCTTCCTATGATCCAGGAGGGTCACTATATGACTACCGTAGACCTAAAGGATGCTTATCTTCACATCCCGATACACAAAGATCATCATTGTTTTCTCAGGTTTGCCTTTCTAGACAGGCACTACCAGTTTGTGGCTCTTCCCTTCGGGTTGGCCACGGCACCAAGAATCTTTACAAAGGTTCTAGGGTCCCTTCTAGCGGTCCTAAGGCCACGGGGTATAGCAGTAGCCCCTTACTTAGACGACATTCTGATACAGGCGTCGACTTTTCAAGTTGCCAGGTCCCACACGGACATTGTTCTGGCATTTCTGAAGTCCCATGGGTGGAAGGTGAACGAAGAAAAGAGCTCTCTATCACCTCTAACAAAAGTTTCATTCCTAGGGACTCTGATAGATTCGGTAGAAATGAAGATTTACCTAACGAAGGCCAGATTGTCAAAACTTCTAGACTCTTGCCGTGTTCTTTATACCACTTCTCGTCCTTCAGTGGCTCAGTGTATGGAAGTAATCCGTTTAATGGTAGCGGCAATGGACATAGTACCATTTGCCCGCCTACATCTCAGACCGCTGCAACTTTGCATGCTCAGTCAGTGGAATGGGGATTAAACAGATTTGTCCCCTCTACTAATCAGCCAATCAGAATTTTCCTACCTTAATTCCGATTGGCTGATAGAATCCTATCAGCCAATCGGAATTCGAGGGACACCATCTTGGATGACGTCCCTTAAAGGAACCGTCATTCGTCGGGAAGTCGTCGGTGAAGATGGATGTTCCGCGTCGGCGGGATGAACATGGATCCGGTAGAAAGAAGATTGAAGATGTCGCTTGATAGAAGACTTCAGCCGGATCATGGACCTCTTCAGCTCCCGCTTGGATGAAGACTTCAGTCGGATCATGGACCTCTTCAGCTCCCGCTTGGATGAAGACTTCAGCCGGATCATGGACATCTTCAGCCCCCCGCTTGGGCTTGGATCAAGACATCGGAGGCTCTTCTGGACCGATCGGTGAACCCGGTGTGGTGAAGACAAGGTAGGAAGATCTTCAGGGACTTAGTGTTAGGTTTATTTAAGGGGGGTTTGGGTTAGATTAGGGGTTTGTGGGTGGTGGGTTGTAATTTTTTTTGGGGGGGGGTATTGTATGCTTTTTTTTTAACAGGCAAAAGAGCTGAATTCTTTGGGGCATGCCCCGCAAAGGGCCCTTTTCAGGGCTGGTAAGGTAAAAGAGCTTTTCTATTTTAATTTTAGAATAGGGTAGGGCATTTTTTTATTTTGGGGGTCTTTGTTATTTTATTAGGGGGCTTAGAGTAGGTGTAATTAGTTTAAAATTGTAATATTTTTCTAATGTTTGTAAATATTTTTTTATTTTTTGTAACTTAGTTCTTTTTTATTTTTTGTACTTTAGTTAGTTTATTTCATTGTATTTATTTGTAGGTATTGTATTTAATTAATTTATTGATAGTGTAGTGTTAGGTTTAATTGTAGATAATTGTAGGTATTTTATTTAATTAATTTATTGATAGTGTAGTGTTAGGTTTAATTGTAACTTAGGTTAGGATTTATTTTACAGGTAATTTTGTAATTATTTTAACTAGGTAGCTATTAAATAGTTATTAACTATTTAATAGCTATTGTACCTGGTTAAAATAATTACAAAGTTGCCTGTAAAATAAATATTAATCCTAAAATAGCTACAATATAATTATAATTTATATTGTAGCTATATTAGGGTTTATTTTACAGGTAAGTATTTAGCTTTAAATAGGAATAATTTATTTAATAAGAGTTAATTTATTTCGTTAGATTTAAATTATATTTAACTTAGGGGGGTGTTAGGGTTAGGGTTAGAATTAGCTTTAGGAGTTAAAAAATTTATTAGAGTAGCGGTGAGGTCCGGTCGGCAGATTAGGGGTTAATGGTTGAAGTTAGGTGTCGGCGATGTTAGGGAGGGAAGATTAGGGGTTAATACTATTTTATTATAGGGTTATTGAGGCGGGAGTGAGGCGGATTAGGGGTTAATACATTTATTATAGTAGCGTTGAGATCCGGTCGGCAGATTAGGGGTTAATAAGTGTAGGTAGGTGGAGGCGACGTTGGGGGCGGCAGATTAGGGGTTAATAAATATAATATAGGGGTCGGCGGTGTTAGGGGCAGCAGATTAGGGGTACATAGGGATAACGTAGGTGGCGGCGGTGTGCGGTCGGCAGATTAGGGGTTAAAATTTTTTAATAGAGTGGCGGCGATGTGGGGGGACCTCGGTTTAGGGGTACATAGGTAGTTTATGGGTGTTAGTGTACTTTAGAGCACAGTAGTTAAGAGCTTTATGAACCGGCGTTAGCCCAGAAAGCTCTTAACTCCTGACTTTTTGCTGCGGCTGGAGTTTTGTCGTTAGATTTCTAAAGCTCACTTCAGCCAAGACTCTAAATACCGGCGTTAGAAAGATCCCATTGAAAAGATAGGATACGCAATTGAAGTAAGGGGATCTGCGGTATGGAAAAGTCGCGGCTGGAAAGTGAGCGTTAGACCCTTACATACACGACTCTAAATACTAGCGGTATCCCAAAACCAGCGTTAGGATCCTCTAACACTGGTTTTGACGGCTAACGCCAAACTCTAAATCTAGGCCTAAGCTTCTTAACATCCCCTTCAAGGGACAGACCCTATTCGGGCCTGGTCTGAAGGAGATCATTTCTGATATTACTGGAGGAAAAGGTCACGCCCTTCCTCAGGATAGGTCCAATAAGTTAAGGACCAAACAGAATAATTTTCGTTCCTTTCGAAACTTCAAGAGTGGCGCAGCTTCAGCTTCCTCTAATACAAAACAAGAGAGAAATTTCGCCCAGTCCAAACGAGTCTGGAGACCTAACCAGGTTTGGAACAAGGAGAAGCAGGCCAAAAAACCTGCTGCTGCTTCTAAGACAGCATGAAGGAGTAGCCCCCGATCTGGGACCGGATCTAGTAGGGGGCAGACTTTCTCTCTTCGCTCAGGCTTGGGCAAGAGACGTCCAGGATCCCTGGGCACTAGAGATTGTTTCCCAGGGATATCTTCTGGAATTCAAATGTTCATCTCCAAAGGGGAGATTTCACCTCTCACAACTATCTGCAAACCAGATAAAGAGAGAGGCATTCTTACGTTGCGTTCAAGACCTATTGGTTATGGGAGTTATCCACCCAGTTCCAAGGGAGGAACAGGGGCAGGGTTTCTTTTCAAACCTGTTTATTGTTCCCAAAAAGAGGGAACGTTCAGACCAATCTTGGATCTCAAGATCCTAAACAAATTTCTCAGGGTCCCATCTTTCAAGATGGAGACAATCCGAACCATCCTCCCTATGATCCAGGAGGGTCAATATATGACTACCGTGGACTTAAAGGATGCTTATCTCCATATTCCGATTCACAGAGATCATCATCAGTTCCTCAGGTTCGCCTTCTTAGACAGGCATTACCAGTTTGTGGCTCTTCCCTTCGGATTAGCCACGGCGCCAAGAATCTTTACGAAGGTTCTAGGGTCTTTACTGGCGGTTCTAAGGCCGCGGGGCATATCGGTGGCTCCTTACCTAGACGACATCCTGATCCAGGCGTCGACTTTTCAAATCGCCAAGTCCCATACGGACATTGTTCTGGCCTTTCTGAGGTCTCACGGGTGGAAGGTGAACAGAGAAAAGAGTTCACTCTCTCCTCTCACAAGAGTTTCCTTCCTAGGAACTCTGATAGATTCGGTAGAAATGAAAATTTTTCTGACAGAGGTCAGGATATCAAAGCTTCTAACTTCTTGCCGTGCTCTTCATTCCACTTCTCGGCCGTAGCTCAGTGTATGGAAATGATCGGCCTAATGGTAGCGGCAATGGACATAGTTTCGTTTGCCCGCCTACATCTCAGACCACTGCAACTTTGCATGCTCAATCAGTGGGATGGGGACTACACAGATTTGTCTCCTCTGTTAAATCTGGATCAAGAGACCAGGGATTCTCTTCTCTGGTGGTTATCTCGGGTCCATCTGTCCAGGGGAATGAGTTTCCGCAGGCCAGAGTGGACTATAGTGACGACAGATGCCAGCCTTCTGGGCTGGGGCGCAGTCTGAAATTCCCTGAAGGCTCAGGGCTCGTGGACTCAGGAGGAGGCCCTGCTTCCGATAAGCATTCTGGAGCTAAGAGCGATATTCAATGCTCTTCAGTCTTGGCTTCAACTAGCTGCGGTGAGATTCATCAGATTTCAGTCGGACAATATCACGACTGTAGCCTATATCAACCATCAGGGGGGAACAAGGATTCCCCTGGCAATGATGGAGGTTTCCAAGATAATTCTATGGGCAGAGGTTCACTCTTGCCATCTCTCAACTATCCATATCCCAGGAGTAGAGAACTGGGAGGCGGACTTTCTAAGTCGGCAGACTTTTCATCCGGGGGAGTGGGAGCTCCATCCGGAGGTATTTGCCCAGCTGATTCAACTATGGGGCAAACCAGAACTGGATCTGATGGCGTCTCGTCAGAACGCCAAGCTTCCTCGTTACGGGTCCAGGTCAAGGGATCCCCAGGCAACGCTGATAGATGCTCTAGCAGTGCCCTGGTCCTTCAGCCTGGCTTATGTGTTTCCACCATTTCCTCTCCTCCCTCGTCTGATTGCCAAGATCAAGCAGAAGAGAGCTTTGTTGATTTTGATAGCACCTGCGTGGCCACGCAGGACTTGGTATGCAGATCTGGTGAACATGACATCCTTTCCACCATGGACTCTGCCGCTGAGGCAGGACCTTCTACTCCAAGGTCCATTCAAACATCCAAATCTAGTTTCTCTGTGCCTGACTGCTTGGAGATTGAACGCTTGATTTTATCAAAACGTGGTTTCTCCGAGTCGGTCATTGATACCTTGATTCAGGCTCGAAAGCCTGTCACCAGGAAAATCGATCAAAAGATATGGTGTAAATATCTTCATTGGTGTGAATCCAAGGGTTACTCGTGGAGTAAGGTCAGGATTCCTAGGATACTATCTTTTCTCCAAGAAGGATTGGAAAAGGGATTATCGGCTAGTTCCTTAAAGGGACAGATTTCTGCTCTGTCTATTCTTTTGCACAAGCGTCTGGCTGATGTTCCAGACGTTCAGGCGTTTTGTCAGGCTTTGGTTAGAATCAGGCCTGTGTTTAAACCTGTTGGTCCGCCATGGAGTTTAAATTTAGTTCTTAAAGTTCTTCAAGGAGTTCTGTTTAAACCCTTGCATTCCATAGATATCAAGCTTTTATCTTGGAAAGTTCTGTTTTTAGTAGCTATCTCTTCGGCTCGAAGAGTTTCAGAGTTATCTGCCTTACAGTGTGATTCCCCTTATCTGATCTTCCTTGCAGATAAGGTAGTTTGGCGTACCAAAACTGGGTTTCTTCCTAAGGTAGTATCTAATAGGAATATCAATCAGGAAATTGTTGTTCCGTCACTGTGTCCTAATCCTTCTTCAAAGAAGTAACGTCTGTTACACAATCTTGACGTGGTTCGTGCTTTAAAGTTTTATTTGCAAGCTACTAAGGATTTTCGTCAAACATCTGCATTGTTTGTTGTCTACTCTTCAAAGAGGAGAGGCCAAAAGGCTTCGGCAACTTCTCTTTCTTTTTGGCTGAGAAGCATAATCCGTTTAGCTTATGAGACTGCTGGCCAGCAGCCTCCTGAAAGAATTACAGCTCATTCTAATAGAGCGGTAGCTTCCACATGGGCTTTTAAACATGAGGCCTCTGTTGAACAGATTTGTAAGGCGGCGACTTGGTCTTCGCTTCATACTTTTTCTAAATTCTACAAATTTGATACTTTTGCTTCCTCGGAGGCTATTTTTGGGAGAAAGGTCTTACAGGCAGTGGTGCCTTCCGTTTAAGTACCTGCCTTGTCCCTCCCTTCATCCGTGTCCTAAAGCTTTGGTATTGGTATCCCACAAGTAATGGATGAACCCGTGGACTGGATACACCTTACAAGAGAAAACAAAATTTATGCTTACCTGATAAATTTCTTTCTCTTATGGTGTATCCAGTCCACGGACCGCCCTGTCACCTTAAGGCAGGTGTTTTTTATTTTTTAAACTACAGTCACCACTGCACCCTATAGTTTCTCCTTTTTCTTACTTGTCCGGTCGAATGACTGGAGGTGGGGGTTAAGGGAGGAGCTATATAGACAGCTCTGCTGTGGGTGTCCTCTTGCAACTTCCTGTTGGGAAGGAGAATATCCCACAAGTAAAGGATGAACCCGTGGACTGGATACACCACAAGAGAAAGAAATTTATCAGGTAAGCATAAATTTTGTTTTTATAAAGAATGGGCTTTTATTACGTATTTATTCATTCATTTCTTTTCTAATAACATCAGTGCCCAAAACCTGACCCAGAGAAATCGATTGCAAAGTACTTCTGGAGTGTGATTAAAACATGCCTCAGTGGTAATCATCTACTTATATTAAACATCAAAATTAGTTTAAGTATCAAAATATCACACTGGTTTTCTATGCCTGCAATGATCATTGTAATATTTATAGACCAGGTTTTTGATTTAATCTTATGTTACTTTTAAAGCCAAACAATATGTCCAGTACACAATGATCATGGTTATCTAAAAATACTAAATAAGGATGAAAGGGTGATTGCTTTGTGCCTTGACTGTGATTGCAGTTGTCCTGACTATAAATTTGCTTTTATTGCTAAGCATATTGGTACTGAAATTTTATAGAACAAGTAACAACATAATGAACTATAAACACATACTATAGTGAAGGAGCAGAGAGAAAATGCAGAATCAAATTACATCAGTATTGTGGTATACTGCTTGCAAAGTCAGCTTCTGCACAGACATATAAATTACCTGGTTTGCATTTGTTTTGGCCTTTTAAAGTAATTATGCAATCATTGTTGGTAACCATAGGATTTTTTTACAAGTAGGAGACAAAAAATAGCTTATCATAAACAATACAATAATATCAAAAAAGCAAACACATGTGTTTATGTGTAATAGCAAACAGCCTCAAATTAGTGGCATTCACACTTGCTGACTGAGTAAACTACCTGGGTGCAGGGTTGATGGTTTATTAAAATGTAAATGACAGAAGTGTCAAATGATAGTAGTTCTGGAGTAGTATCTAAAGACTGCAGTGCGTTATGAATATAATGTTGATAATGACGGGCACCTATGATTAACCTTTTCCTGCCGGGGTTAAAGTGTCTACATCGGAACAACTGTTCCGATGTAAACAATTTGAAATCTTGCGATCGTGCATGTGATCATGAGATTTCAATGATGGGTTTGCGTCAGGGGGGTGTCCCTATGATGCTAGGCACGCCCTCCAGACCGCAATCCCATCAGGGAAGCGCCAATGGCTTCAGGAAAGCAACCGGTTAGGACGTTGTATTCCGTCCATCGGCATTAAAGCCCAGAAAAATTTGGACGGAATACAGCGTCGTAACCGGGTTGCTTTCCTGAAGCCACTGGCGCTTCCCTGATGGGATCTTGGTCTGGAGGGCGCGCCTAGCATCATAGACACACCCTCCAGACCGCGATCCCATCAGGGAAGCGCCAGTGGCTTTAACCCGGTTAGGACGTTGTATTCCGTCCATCGGCGTTAAAGCCCAGAATACAACGGCGTAACAGCGTTATAAGGTTAATAAAATAACCTGTATAACTCCCATCTACTGTATACAGATCCCCTTAGATGAGTGCATTTCTTAGTAATAACATATACCTTTTAAAAAACATGAGCAGGCATGTATATTTTGCCCATCATATTTAAATATATAACTTTCCATTGCAGTTCTAGTATAATTGCAGAATATATCTGCTCATAAAAACTTACTTTATCATTTAACTAAAATGAAACAGGTAGGGTCAAACATTCTAAAGATTATGCCTGTGAAAGATATGTATGTAGCATGACCCCCATGAAGCACAAAGGCAAAGGGGCCGATTTATTAAATGCCGGGTGGACATGATTAGCAAATTTAACATTGCACAAGCATTTATTGTGAAATACTTGTGCAATGCTGCCCCCTGCACATTCGTGGCCAATTGGGATGATTGCAGTCTGCCACTTAAAAGATTGCAGGCAAGTTAAGGAGCAGCGGTCTTACAATCGCTGCTTCTTAATGGGACAGTCTACACCAGAATTTGTATTATTTAAAAAGATAGATAATCTCTTTATTACCCATTCCCTAGTTTTGCATAACCAACACAGTTATATAAATACACGTTTTACCTCTGTGATTACCTTGTATCTAAGTCTCTGCAAACTGCCCCTGTCTTTTGACAGACATTTATTTTAGCCAATCAAAGCTGGCTCCCTGGAACTCCACGTGCGTGAGCACAGTGTTATCTATATGACACACATGAACTAACACCCTCTAGTGCTGAAAAATTGTCAAAATGCCCTGAGAGAAGAGGCAGCCTTCAAGGGCTTAGAAATTAGCATATGAACCTCCTAGGTTTAGCTTTCAACTAAGAATACCAAGAGAACAAAGCGAAAATGTTGATAAAAGAAAATTCTAAAATTGTTTAAAATTACATTCTCTATCTGAATCATGAAAGTTTTTTTTTGGATTAGACTGTCCCTTTAAACTTATGTTTCCAGCAAACATCGAGGGTAGATTGCAGCATCCGCTGCTTGGTGAATCTACCTTAAAGCCTCAAGTACTCCAGTTGCTGAAAAAACTTCCTTTTTGCAATTAGTTGCAGAAGATTGCTCATGGATTTACTATCCTCCAGGGTTATTATTAGGACAGCTGTACTGACCTGTTCCTTAAATTGAAGCAATATTTCCCCTCCATCAGTTAAACACAAAAAAATGCATGCAAAGGGGAGAAGAGATCCCTTTGTAGACCTTAAGCTCATTAGTGATATCCATCTAGGTACCCTGTACAATCCAGGAGTGCAATGGAATCAGAATCCACCTCTACTGAAGATAAATTAAGCAGAAACCCAGGACCCCCTGCTGACGAAATAGCAGCAGAAGTGTCCTTTTAAAAGGCTGCTAAACCTTTTTCTCTTGTTAGGTGTATCCAGTCCACGGATCATCCATTACTTGTGGGATATTCTCCTTCCCAACAGGAAGTTGCAAGAGGATCACCCACAGCAGAGCTGCTATATAGTTAGTTTTTTCTTCAATCAAAAGTTTATTGTTTTTAAATGGTACCGGAGTGTACTATTTTATCTCAGGCAGCATTTAGAAGAAGAATCTGCCTGCGTTTTTCTATGATCTTAGCAGAAGTAACTAAGATCCACTGCTATTCTCACATATGTCTGAGGAGTGAGGTAACTTCAGAGGGAGAATGGCGTGCAGGGTATCCTGCAATAAGGTATGTGCAGTTAAGTTTTTCTAGGGATGGAATTTGCTAGAAAATGCTGCTGATACCGGATTAATGTAAGTTAAAGCCTAAATACAGTGATTTAATAGCGACTAGTATCAGGCTTGCTATCAGAGGTATATACTCTGATTAATGTGCAATATAAAACGTTTGCTGGCATGTTTAATCATTTTTATATATGCTTTGGTGATAAAACTTATTGTAGCCTAGTTTTTTCCACATGGCTGGCTTTATTTTTGCCTAGAAACAGTTTCCTGAGGCTTTCCACTGTTATAGTATAAAAGTTACAGTTGGTGCAGTTAAAATTACAAACTGTGACATTCAGATTCCCTCAGCAGTCCCCTGCATGCTATAGGAAATCTCTGAAGGGCTCAAAAGGCTTCAAAAGTAGGAGCTGTGGCAGTTGTTATGACTGTTTAAAAAACATTTTTCGTTTTGTTAATCTGTTTTTTGTATTAAGGGGTTAATCATCCATTTGCAAGTGGGTGCAATGCTCTGCTAACTTGTTACATACACTGTAAAAATTTCGTTAGTTTAACTGCCTTTTTTCACTGTTATTTCAAATTTTGGCAAAATTTGTTTCTCTTAAAGGCACAGTAACGTTTTTTTATATTGCTTGTTAACTTGATTTAAAGTGTTTTCCAAGCTTGCTAGTCTCATTGCTAGTCTGTATAAACATGTCTGACATAGAGGAAACTCCTTGTTCATTATGTTTAAAAGCCATGGTGGAACCCCTAAGGAGAATGTGTACTAAATGTATTGATTTCACTTTAAACAATAAAAATCAGCTGTTATCTTTAAAAGAATTATCACCAGAGGATTCTGACGAGGGGGAAGTTATGTCGACTAACTCTCCCCACGTGTCGGACCCTTTGACTCCCACTCAAGGGACTCACGCTAAAATGGCGCCAAGTACATCAAAGACGCCCATAGCGATTACTTTGCAGGACATGGCGGCAATCATGGATAATACCCTGTCAGCGGTATTAGCCAGACTGCCTGAATTCAGAGGAAAGCGCGATAGCTCTGGGGTTAGACGTAATACAGAGCGCGCAGATGTTTTAAGGCCTATGTCTGATACTGCGTCACAATATGCAGAAGCTGAGGAAGAGCTTCAGTCTGTGGGTGACGTCTCTGACTCGGGGAAACCTGATTCAGATATGTCTACTTTTAAATTTAAGCTTGAGAACCTCCGAGTGTTGCTTGGAGAGGTTTTAGCTGCTCTGAATGACTGTGACACAATTGCAGTGCCAGAGAAATTGTGTAGACTGGATAAATACTATGCGGTGCCGGTGTGTACTGACGTTTTTTCCAATACCTAAAAGGTTTACAGAAATTATTACTAAGGAGTGGGACAGACCCGGTGTGCCGTTTTCCCCCCCTCCTATTTTTAGAAAAATGTTTCCAATAGACGCCACCACACGGGACTTATGGCAGACGGTCCCTAAGGTGGAGGGAGCAGTTTCTACTTTAGCAAAGCGTACCACTATCCCTGTCGAGGACAGTTGTGCTTTTTCAGATCCAATGGATAAAAAATTAGAAGGTTACCTTAAGAAAATGTTTATTCAACAAGGTTTTATCCTGCAGCCCCTTGCATGCATTGCTCCTGTCACTGCTGCTGCAGCGTTCTGGTTTGAGTCTCTGGAAGAGGCCTTTCAGACAGCTACTCCATTGACTGAAATACTTGACAAGCTTAGAACACTTAAGCTAGCTAATTCTTTTGTTTCTGATGCCATTGTTCATTTAACTAAACTAACGGCTAAGAATTCTGGATTCGCCATCCAGGCGCGTAGGGTGCTATGGCTTAAATCTTGGTCAGCTGACGTGACTTCAAAGTCTAAATTACTTAACATTCCCTTCAAGGGGCAGACCCTATTCAGGCCTGGTTTGAAGGAAATTATTGCTGACATTACTGGGGGTAAGGGTCATACCCTTCCTCGGGACAGGGCCAAATCAAGGGCCAAACAGTCTAATTTTTGTGCCTTTCGAAACTTCAAGGCAGGTGCAGCATCAACTTCCTCTGCTACAAAACAAGAGGGAACTTTTGCGCAATCCAAGCCGGCCTGGAAATCTAACCAGGCCTGGTGCAAAGGCAAGCAGGCCAGAAAGCCTGCTGCTGCCTCTAAGACAGCATGAAGGAACGGCCTCCTATCCGGCAACGGATCTAGTAGGGGGCAGACTTTCTCTCTTCGCCCAGGCGTGGGCAAGAGATGTTCAGGATCCCTAGGCGTTGGAGATCATATCTCAGGGATATCTTCTGGACTTCAAAGCTTCCCCCCCACAAGGGAGATTTCACCTTTCGAGATTATCTGTAAACCAGATAAAGAAAGAGGCATTCTTACGCTGTGTGCAAGACCTCCTAATAATGGGAGTGATCCATCCAGTTCCACAGATGGAACAAGGACAGGGATTTTATTCAAATCTGTTTGTGGTTCCCAAAAAAGAGGGAACCTTCAGACCAATTTTGGATCTAAAGATCTTAAACAAATTCCTCAGAGTTCCATCGTTCAAAATGGAAACTATTCGGACAATCCTACCTATGATCCAGGAGGGTCAGTACATGACCACAGTGGATTTGAAGGATGCTTACCTTCACATACCGATTCACAAAGATCATCATCGGTTCCTAAGGTTTGCCTTTCTAGACAGGCATTACCAGTTTGTGGCTCTTCTCTTCGGGTTAGCTACAGCCCCAAGAATTTTTACAAAGGTTCTGGGGTCTCTTCTGGCAGTCCTAAGACCACGGGGCATAGCAGTGGCCCCTTATCTAGACGACATCCTGATACGGGCATCAAACTTCCAAATTGCCAAATCTCATACGGACATAGTGTTGGCATTTCTGAGGTCACATGGGTGGAAAGTGAACAAGGGAAAGAGTTCTCTATCACCCCTCACAAGGGTTTCCTTCCTAGGAACTCTGATAGATTCTGTAGAAATGAAAATTTACCTGACGGAGTCCAGGTTATTAAAGCTTCTAAATTCCTGCCGTGTTCTTCACTACATTCCGCGCCCTTCGGTGGCTCAGTGCATGGAAGTGACCGGCTTAATGGTAGCGGCGATGGACATAGTGCCATTTGCGCGCCTACATCTCAGACCGCTGCAATTATGCATGCTCAGTCAGTGGAATGGGGATTACACAGATTTGTCCCCTCTGCTAAATCTGGATCATCAACATCAACCATCAAGGGGGGACCAGGAGCTCCCTAGCGATGTTAGAAGTCTCCAAGATAATTCGCTGGGCAGAGACTCACTCTTGCCATCTATCAGCGATCCATATCCCAGGTGTAGAGAACTGGGAGGCGGATTTTCTAAGTCGTCAGACTTTTCATCCGGGGGAGTGGGAACTCCATCCGGAGGTGTTTACTCAATTGGTTCATCGTTGGGGCACACCAGAATTGGATCTCATGGCGTCCCGCCAGAACGCCAAGCTTCCTTGTTACGGATCCAGGTCCAGGGACCCAGAAGCGACGCTGATAGATGCTCTAGCAGCACCGTGGTTCTTCAACCTGGCTTATGTGTTTCCACAGTTTCCTCTGCTCCCTCGACTGATTGCCAAAATCAAACAGGAGAGAGCATCAGTGATCTTGATCGCGCCTGCGTGGCCACGCAGGACCTGGTATGCAGACCTGGTGGACATGTCATCCTTTCCACCTTGGCCTCTGCCTCTGAGACAAGACCTTCTACTACAAGGTCCTTTCAATCATGCAAATCTAATTTCTCTGAGACTGACTGCCTGGAGATTGAACGCTTGATTTTATCAAGGCGTGGCTTCTCCGAGTCAGTCATTGATACCTTAATACAGGCACGAAAGCCTGTAACCAGGAATATCTACCATAAGATATGGCGCAAATATCTAGTTGGTGTGAATCCAAGAATTACTCATGGAGTAAGGTTAGGATTCCTAGGATATTGTCCTTTCTCCAAGAGGGTTTGGATAAAGGATTATCAGCTAGTTCTTTAAAGGGACAGATTTCTGCTCTGTCTATCCTTTTGCACAAGCGTCTGGCAGAGGTTCCAGACGTCCAGGCATTTTGTCAGGCTTTGGTTAGAATTAAGCCTGTGTTTAAACCTGTTGCTCCTCCATGGAGCTTAAGGTTCTTCAAGGAGTTCCGTTAGAACCCCTTCATTCCATTGATATCAAACTTTTATCTTGGAAAGTTCTGTTTTTGATGGCTATTTCCTCGGCTCGTAGAGTCTCTGAGTTATCAGCTTTACAATGTGATTCTCCTTATCTGATTTTCCATACAGATAAAGTAGTTCTGCGTTCAACACCTGGGTTTTTACCTAAGGTAGTTTCCAACAAGAATATCAATCAAGAGGTTGTTGTTCCATCATTGTGTCCTAATCCTTCTTCAAAGAAGGAACGTCTTTTACATAATTTGGACGTAGTCCGTGCTTTAAAGTTTTACTTACAAGCGACTAAAGATTTTCGTCAAACATCTTCCCTGTTTGTTGTTTACTCTGGACAGAGGAGAGGTCAAAAGGCTTCGGCAACCTCTTTCTTTTTGGCTTCGGAGCGTAATACGCTTAGCCTATGAGACTGCTGGACAGCAGCCCCCTGAAAGGATTACAGCTCATTCTACTAGAGCTGTGGCTTCCACCTGGGCCTTTAAAAATGAGGCTTCTGTTGAACAGATTTGCAAAGCGGCGACTTGGTCTTCGCTTCATACCTTTTCCAAATTTTCCGAATTTGATACTTTTGCTTCTTCGGAGGCTATTTTTGGGAGAAAGGTTCTACAGGCAGTGGTCCCTTCCGTTTAAGTACCTGCCTTGTCCCTCCCTTCATCCGTGTACTTTAGCTTTGGTATTGGTATCCCACAAGTAATGGATGATCCGTGGACTGGATACACCTAACAAGAGAAAACATAATTTATGCCTTACCTGATAAATTTATTTATCTTGTGGTGTATCCAGTCCACGGCCCGCCCTGTCCTTTTAAGGCAGGTCTAAATTTTAAACTACAGTCACCACTGCACCCTATGGTTTCTCCTTTCTCGGCTAGTTTCGGTCGAATGACTGGATATGGCAGTTAGGGGAGGAGCTATATAGCAGCTCTGCTGTGGGTGATCCTCTTGCAACTTCCTGTTGGGAAGGAGAATATCCCACAAGTAATGGATGATCCGTGGACTGGATACACCACAAGAGAAATAAATTTATCAGGTAAGCATAAATTATGTTTTTCACCCCATGGCTGTGCTAATTTTGAGCTTTTTTTGCTACCTACATTTAAACTCTATTGTAAGTCAAATTTCAGTTAGTGACCCACACAAATTATATATTATTTTCTTTCTAATGACATGATGAGTCCACGGATCATCTAATTAATAATGGGATATATCACTCCTGCCCAGCAGGAGGCGGCAAAGATCACCACACTAAAGCTGTTAAATATCACCTCCCTTCCTTCCCACTCCAGTCATTCTCTTTGCCTATGTTAGAGCAAGGAATTGGTAAAGTTAGGTGTTAGAATAGATTCTTCAAGCAAGATTTTATTATTTTTTAAGTAGTGCAAGAATGTGCTGCCTTGTCCTAGGGTGTAGCTGTAGTCCATATCAGTCTCTTCAGTAGAGCAGTGGTGGCTTTAGAGCAATGGGAACTTGTGGGACATAATTCTCACTGCACCTCCCATATGCTGATGCTGCCCTAGTTCTGAAAGCCTGAGTAAAATTACTCAGCCTTTATCTCTTTTTCTACAGGTCCATGTGAGGGAGAGGACCTCTCAAACCTGGTGAGCTGCCTTGCTGCCTGGCAGATTTGAGGTAAGTGCTGACTTTAATTTTTCTGGGATAATAAATAAAGGACTGGGCACTTTATTTACACTTTATTTACAAGAGATGGGACACATATATAAAGGATAAGGAGATGGGACACATATATGGATAAGGAGACATTATGTAGTCAGCTTGGATGCAGACACTGGGGCTGGGGAGTAATATAGGCTCTGGGTTTTAGGTGGTTTTCACTGCTCCCGGCGGTTTTAGTTTAGAGACAAGATGCCGACCGGGAGATTATTTTCTGAGACGCCCACGATGGGCGGAACTATATGTGGCGGCAATTTGTGTTGTGCGCCACTTTTCCCTCACTTCCTAGTGACCGTAGGAAAGGAGAGTACAGTCTAAATTTCGATTACGCATGTTTTTCTAAAAGCATGCGTTTCTAGGACCGGAGACCGGTTTTCTATAACTGCTGCCCAGTCCAGATCTTTTGCTAGAGGGAACGGCTTCTACACAGGAAGAGCCGATGTCAGCAGGACAGGTAAGCACCTCAGCAAAGTAAGCTGAGGTGTAGAGGTGATCTGCAGTATTGTTTAGTTATTTAGGCCTCTCTGCATATAAAAAATAAAAAAGTTACTGTTTAAAATTTAAAGTGACAGCAACGTTTTTCTGTTTTTAATTCTTATTAAAAAATTTGATTTTTTTATTTGATAGTTTGATCTATTGTGAGTCAGAATGGACCAAGAGGCTTTGCAAAATGTCAATTGTTCTTTATGTTTTGATGCCAATGTGGAACCACCAATCCCTTTCTGTTCCTCATGTATTGAGAAAACTTTAAATTATAGGGATAAACTTTTTTTCTGAGCCAACGTTTTCTAAGGCGGATGCTGTTCAGGAGTAATGACAATGTTAAATATATGCCGCAGCTTTCTCCTCAAGCGTCCCAAATTTTACCGCCCACACATGCAGTGCCCTGCGCTTCCTCTCTAACTCCTCCTGGAGTTACGTTGCAAGACATTGCTTCCCTCATGTCTTCTGCAGTTTCTGTTGCGTTGTCTGCTTTTCCCACATTGCAGGGAAAACGCAAGAGAAAAAAATAAACATTCAGTTAGCGAGGTTACTGATGCAGTTGTTATTTCGAACGCCCCCTCCCAGAAGCCTGAGGAGGAGGATACTTTGGTAGCATTTGAGGGTGAAATCTCAGATTCTGACAGTGTAATGCCTCCTGCTGATACTGAAGTTGTATCTTTCAGGTTTAAGCTAGAACACCTCCGCCTGTTACTCAAGGAGGTTTTAGCTACATTGGAAGACAGCGACGCCATGGTCGTAGTTAATCCTAAGAAATCCAGTAAGCTAAACAAATATTTTGATGTACCTTCCTTGGTGGAGGTTTTTCCTGTACCAGATCGAGCTACTGAGATCATTGCTAAGGAATGGGAGAGACCTGGTATCGCTTTTTCTCCATCCCCTATATTTAAAAAGATGTTTCCATAGCGGACTCTATCAAGGAGTCTTGGCAAACACTACCCAAGGTGGAAGGAGCAATTTTTAACTCTGGCCAAGAGGACTACTATTCCCATAGAGGATAGTTGTGCTTTTAAGGATCATATGGACAAAAAAATAGAGGGGTTACTTAAGAAGATGTATGTACACCAGAGTTTACAATGGCAACCTGCAGTGTGCATTGCTACCGTCACTAGTGCAGCGGCATACTGGTTTGATGCGTTGTCTGATTCTATTAGGACAGACACTCCCCTTGAAGAGATCCAGGATAGGATAAAGGCCCTTAAGTTGGCCAATTCCATTTATTACGGATGCTTCCCTACAGGTTATTAAACTGGGAGCAAAGATTTCAGGTTTGCTGTGCTAGCCCGCAGAGCTTTATGGCTAAAATCTTGGTCTGTGGACTTGTCATCTAAGTCTAAAATTTGGCAATTGTTTGGACCGGGTTTGATGGAAATAACTTCTGACATTACCGGAGGAAAGGGCCATGTCCTCCCTCAGGATAAGAGAAACAAACAAAAGGGACGTCAGAGTAATTTCCGTTCCTTTTGAAATTTCAAGGGAAATCCTTCCACTTCCTCTTCCAAGCAGGAACAGTCTAAACCTTCCTGGAGACCCAATCAGTCTTGGAACAAGGGAAAACAATCCAAAAAGCCTATTGAATCAAAGACAGCATGAAGGGCCTGCCCCCTATCCGGGACCGGATCTTGTGGGGGGGGGGCAGACTTTCCTTCTTCACTCAGGCTTGGGTTCTAGAAGTTCAGGATCCCTGGGAGGTTGACATTGTGTCCCCGGGATACAAACTAGAGTTCAAGAACTTTCCTCCCAGGGGCAGGTTTCTGCTTTCAGGATTATCTGTAGACCAGACAAAAAGAGAGGCATTCTTATAATGTGTACGGGACCTCTCCGACCTGGGAGTGATAGTTCCTATTCCGAGGCAGGAACGGGGTCTGGAGTTCTATTCCAATCTGTTCGTGGTTGCCAGAAAGGAGGGAACCTTCAGACCAATTTTAGATCTCAAGAGTCTAAACAAATTCCTCAGAGTACCGTCCTTCAAGATGGAAACTATTCGTTCCATTCTTCCCTTGATCCAAGAGGGTCGATTTATGACTACCGTGGATTTAAAGGACCCGTACCTGCATGTTCCCATCCACAGGGACCATTAAGGTTTCTAAGGTTTGCATTTCTAGACAAACACTTCCAGTTCGTGGCTCTTCCATTCGGCCTTGCCACAGCTCCCAGAATTTTTTCAAAGGTTCTGGGATCCTTGTTGGCAGTGCTCTAATTGCGTGGCATCGCAATGGCGCCTTATCTGGATGACATTCTGGTCCAGGTGCCATCCTTTCAACAAGCAAGATCCCACACGGAAATGTTGTTTTCTTTCCTGCGATCTCACGGATGTAAGGTAAATTTGGAAAAGAGTTCTTTAGTTCCAAATATGAGAGTAATTTTCTTGGGAACCATAATAGATTCTGACAGAAGTCAGGAAATCAAAGATTTTCAATTCTTGCCTAGCGCTTCAGTCCTCTCCTCAGCCATAAGTGGCTCAGTGCATGAAGGTAATCGGTCTGATGGTAGCAGCAATGGACATCATCCCGTTCGCCCATTTCCACCTCAGACCTCTGCAGTTAGATATGCTCAGTCAGTGGTACGGAGATAATGCAGATCTGTCTCTGCGAATACAGCTGGAGCAAGAGACAAGGGATTCTCTTCTTTGGTGGTTGTCACGGGAACATCTCTCCCAGGGAACCTGCTTTCGCAGACCCTTTTGGGTGACTGTGACAACAGACGCCAGCCTTCTGGGATGGGGAGCAGTCTGGGGCTCTCTAAAGGCTCAGGGAAGTTGGACTCGGTCGTAGTCTGTTCTGCCCATAAACATTCTGGAGCTGCGAGCAATCTTCAATGCTCTTCTGACCTGGCCCCAGTTAGCCTTGGCCTGGTTCATCAGGTTCCAGTCGGACAACATAACTTCAGTGGCTTACATCAACCATCAGGGAGGAACACGGAGTTCCTTGACCATGACAGAGGTAGCCAAGATAATGCAGTGGGCAGAGACCCACAATTGCTGTCTGTCGGGGATCCACATCCCAGGAGTGGACAACTGGAAGGTGGACTTTCTGAGCAGACAGACCTTTCTCCCGGGGGAGTGGGAACTCCATCCGGAAGTGTTTTTCAGCTTGATTTTCAAATGGAGTCAGCTGGAATTGGTTCTCATGGCATCTCGGCAGAATGCCAAGCTTCCGAGGTACGGAATGAGGTCAAGGGACCCTCAGGCTGTACTGATAGACGCCCTGGCAGTACTTTGGAATTTCAGTCTTGCATACCTATTTCCTCCGTTCGCTCTTCTACCTCGGGTCATTGCTTGAATCAAGCAGGAGAGGGCGTTGGTGATCCTCATTGCACCGGCATGGCCTCGCAGGATTTGGTATGCAGATCTGGTGTCTTATCAATGTGCGGTGGACATGATCGCTACAGTGGATCTTGTCAGTCCGCACTTTCATAAATTGGCCCCCTAGAAGCTATTGGAGTGATTTCTTAGAAGAATAGAATCAAGGGTTTATTTCAACGTTTTCATTGTTTCAAATAAAGAAAGAAAGTACTTTTAGTCCCATTTTGGATTTTAAGACTCATAAAGTTCCACCTTTCAAAAGGGAGACGATTTGCACATCTTTTATTTAGTGCAGGAGGGTCAATTTATGTCTATCTTGACTTAAAAAATTACTTATTTGCATATCCCTATTCACAGGGATCATATAAAATTTAATAGAAAAGTAATGATTATAATCATTTAATGTACTCAAATATGAATACCCTCACAAAATACTTGGAGAGAAAATATCTCTGATATCAGTAACGGAGGAGCTAGGTGCTAAAAATAAAAAGTTTACATCAAAGAAAGGAAAAAATCCTGAAGTAGGCAGAATAGATAAAACATAAGTTTTATTAATCCTACTAAAATCACTAATGGGAAATGTAAAAGCACTTAAAAAGGTTGAAATCCTTGGTCTGCACAGATCCTGGAGGTAAATAAAATAACCAATAATCATTTGAGTAAATAATATACACCTAGATTACAAGTTTTGCGCTATAGAGGGTGCAAAACGAACGCAACAAAAGTGCCATATGGTTGTGTTGAGCTTCATACCGCACAAAATACAAGCGCTGCTTTGACGTGCTTGTGCACGCTTTCACCATAGACATCAATGAGGAGAGCGTTAGAAAAAAAAAACTAACATCTGCGATTGTGGAATGAAAGCTCAGTAACACAGCCCCATTGATGTCTATGGGGGGAAAAAAACTTACGTTTAAACCTAACACCCTAACATAAACCCCAGATCTTAACACCCCTAATCTTCCGCTCACAATATTGCCGCCACCTAAATAAATCTATTAACCCCTAATCTGCCGCTTCCAATATCGCCACCACTATACTAGTTATTAACCCCTATTCCCTCGCACCCCAACATCGCCCACACTATAATAAAGATATTATTGGCTGATTCGAATCAGCCAATAGGAATGAGAGATGCTTAAATCCTATTGGCTGATTTAAAATTTTCAGCCAATAGGAATGCAATGGTACCCCCAGTATAAAAGGGGTACCTTGCATTTGAATCCTCTGTGTGCGGCGGACGATTGCATGAAGAGGACCTTCACGTCGGATCAATGGATCTTCGCCTGGACCTACGCGCATCGACCGCTATGCCTCCGCAGGTAGAAGAAGATGTCGGTCCCTCGATGAATGAAGATTGACCCGCTGGGATGAAAATCGTTCAAGCCGGATTTCAGCAACTGTGAGTACCTAAAGAGGTTTTTTTTTTTTTTTTTAGATTAGGATTTGGGCTTGTCTTAAAATAGCTGAATGCCCTTTCTCCAACATTGGTGTGTCCGGTCCACAGCGTCATCCATTACTTGTGGGAAATATTCTCCCCCACAGGGAAAGGCAAGGAGAGCACACAGCAAGGGCTGTCCATATAGCTCCCCCTCTGGCTCCGCCCCCCAGTCATTCTCCTTGCCGCTCTGAACAAGTAGCATCTACCACGGGGATGGCGAGGAGTTTGTGGTGTTAGTTGTAGTTTTTTATTCTTCTATCAAGAGTTTGTTATTTTAAAATAGTGCTGGCTTGTACTATTTACTCTATAACAGAAAAGTGATGAAGATTTCTGTTTAAGAGGGCTATGATTTTAGCAGACAGTAACTAAAATCCATTACTGTTATCAGGCAGGACTGTTGAAACAAGAGAACTTCAGTTGGGGGTAACAGTTTGCAGACTCATCTGCTTCAGGTATGACTGGTCTCCTAACAACACAGGTTAATGCTAGATGACAGTCATATTTCCCCTCAGGGGAAAAGGTAAGCCATTTTCTTTCACCTCAGCAAAAAAGATAACAGGCTTCCCCTTTTTGTTTTTTATGCTGGTAGACACTGTTAGGGGCAAAATCGATTGGTTTTTATTACAATATGATACCATTTGAAATATTTTATAAGCTCACATACACTGGGGAACGTTTTTTATTGATCTGGCTTGTTTTAGACACCTAAATCTAGTCAGGAAGGCCCCTTCACTCTAGTGTGCTGAGGGAGGAAGCCTCATTTTGGTGCTTCAGCTGCACAGTTGATTTACAAGGCAGTGCATTCAGATAGGGTCCTGTGGCTCAGAAAGTGACTCCAAAAGGCTTTTTTCTGTGAATGGTGACCCCTAAGGAAGGTAAAAAGCTGCAACAAGGCTGTAGCAGGGATTGTAGTCTATAAAAACGGTTAAAGAGCTAGAGTCTCCATATTTGCTGTGCAATACTTTCTAAGCATTAAGACACTGGGGTCCAAATTTCAGAAAAATCGGATATTGCCTTCATAGTTTTTTGAACATTCAGAAATAAATGTGTCATTTTATTATTTAAAGAGACAGTAACGTTTTTGTTTAAAATCGTTTTTATTGCATTGTTTGCCTGCCTAAATCTGTTTAACATGTCTGTTCCATCAGATAACCTATGTTCTGTGTGTATAGAGACAAATGTGGTTCCCCCTTCGAGTGTTTGTGATAATTGCACCATAGCGTCCAAACAAAATCAGGACAGCTCTGTTATTTTTCATAATGTTGCCCAAGATGATTTATCTAATGAAGGTAGTGGGGATAGCTCTACATCCTCTCCTTCTGTGTCTACACCATCTTTGCCCGCACAGGCGACACCTAGCGCGCCAGTGCTTATTTCTATGCAACAATTATCAGTAGCAGTGGATAATTCTATAGCAAATCTTTTATCCAAACTGCCAGCTTTTCAGAGAAAGCGTGATTGTTCAGTTTTAAATACAGATAAAAAGGATGAACAATCAGACGCTGACGATGCCTTATCTATTTTACCCTCGCATCAATCGGAATTGGCTGTAAGGGAAGGGCTGTCTGAGGGTGAAATTTCAGATTCAGGAAAAATTTCTCAACAGGCAGAACCTGATCTAGTGGCATTTAAGTTTAAACTAGAATATCTCCGCGCTTTGCTTAAGGAGGTATTAGCTACTCTGGATGACTGTGATTCCATGGTAGTACCAGAGAAGTTGTGCAAATTGGACAAATTTTTAGAGGTCCCAGTGCACGACGACGCTTTTCCAATACCTAAGAGGGTAGCGAACATAGTGGAAAAGGAGTGGGAGAAGCCAGGTGTACCCTTTGCCCCACCTCCTATATTTAAGAAAATGTTTCCCATAGTAGACCCTAGAAGGGACGCATAGCAAACGGTCCCGAAGGTTGAGGGATCTGTTTCAACACTAGCGAAGCGCACAACTATTCCTATAGAGGACAGCTGCGCTTTCAAAGATCCTATGGATAAAAAAATTGGAAGGATTGCTTAAAAAGATTTTTGTTCAGCAAGGGTTCATCCTTCAACCAGCTACGTGTGCTATTACTGTCACTTCAGCGGCGTCCTTTTGGTTCGAAGAACTAGAAAGGTCGCTCCAGAAAGAGACTTCCTATGAAGAAGTCATGGACAGAATTCACGCATTAAAGTTAGCTAATTCCTTTATATTGGATGCCGCCTTTCAAATAACGAAATTGGCGGCGAAAAACTCAGGTTTTGCTATAGTAGCGCGGAGGGCGCTTTGGCTAAAATCCTGGTCGGCAGATGTGTCGTCCAAGACTAAGTTACTGAATATTCCTTTCAAGGGTAAGACCCTTTTTGGGCCGGAATTGAAGGAAATTATTTCAGACATCACTGGGGGTAAGGGCCATGCCCTCCCACAGGATAGGCCTTTTAAGTCTAAGAACAAGTCTAATTTTCGTTCCTTTCGCAATTTCAGGAACGGACCGGCTAATAACTCCACTGCCGCTAGACAAGAAGGTAACGCGGCCCAGCCCAAACCCGCTTGGAAGCCCATGCAAGGCTGGAACAAGGGTAAACAAACCAAGAAACCTGCTGCTGCTACCAAGACAGCATGAAGGGGTAGCCCCCGATCCGGGACCGGATCTGGTAGGGGGCAGACTATCTCTCTTCGCTCAGGCTTGGACAAGAGATGTTCTGGATCCCTGGGCACTAGAGATAGTTTCCAAGGGATACCTGTTAGAATTCAAGGGACTTCCTCCAAAGGGAAGGTTCCACCTGTCTCGCTTATCTTCAGACCAGATAAAGAAACAGGCATTCTTGCATTGTGTAAGAGACCTATCAAAGATGGGAGTGATAAACCCAGTCCCCTCCGGGGAACAAGGTCTAGGTTTTTACTCAAACCTGTTTGTGGTTCCCAAAAAAGAGGGAACTTTCAGGCCAATTCTGGATTTAAAGATATTAAACAAGTTCCTCAGAGTTCCATCCTTCAAGATGGAAACCATTCGGACAATCTTACCGACAATCCAACAGGGTCAATTTTTGACTACCGTGGATCTAAAGGATGCGTATCTGCATATCCCAATCCACAAATCTCATCATCAGTTCCTGAGGTTCGCCTTTCTGGACAAACATTACCAGTTTGTAGCTCTTCCATTCGGTTTAGCCACCGCTCCCAGAATTTTCACAAAGGTGCTAGGGTCCCTTCTAGCGGTCCTAAGGCCGAGGGGCATCGCTGTAGCACCTTATCTAGACGACATCCTAATCCAAGCGTCGTCCCTTTCCAAAGCGAGGGCTCATACAGACATTGTGTTGGCCTTTCTCAGATCTCACGGGTGGAAGGTGAACATAGAAAAAAGTTCACTGTCACCGTCCACAAGGGTTCCTTTTCTGGGAACAATAATAGATTCTGTGGAAATGAAGATCTTTCTCACAGAAGTCAGAAAGGCAAAGCTTCTAAAAGCTTGTCGAGTTCTTCATTCTATTCCTCAACCCTCCATAGCTCAATGCATAGAAGTAATAGGACTAATGGTCGCAGCAATGGATGTGGTTCCTTTTGCTCGAATTCATCTAAGACCATTACAGCTATGCATGCTCAATCAGTGGAATGGGGACTATACAGACTTGTCTCCCCAAATTCAAGTAGATCAGGTAACCAGGGACTCACTTCTCTGGTGGTTGACCCAGGATCACCTGTCTCAGGGAATGAGTTTCCGCAGACCGGAGTGGGTCATCGTCACGACCGACGCCAGCCTCAGGCTCAGGGCCTATGGTCGCGGGAAGAGTCGCTTCTCCCGATAAACATTTTGGAACTAAGAGCTATATTCAATGCGCTCCTGGCTTGGCCTCAGCTAGCGGAAGCCAGGTTCATAAGATTTCAGTCGGACAACATAACGACTGTTGCGTACATCAATCATCAGGGGGGAACAAAGAGTTCCCTAGCGATGAAGGAAGTAACCAAGATAATCCAATGGGCAGAGAATCACTCCTGCCATCTATCTGCTATTCACATCCCAGGAGTAGACAACTGGGAGGCGGACTATTTGAGTCGTCAGACTTTCCATCCGGGGGAGTGGGAACTCCATCCGGAGGTCTTTGCTCAGTTAACCCAATTATGGGGCATTCCAGACATGGATCTAATGGCGTCCCGTCAGAACTTCAAGATACCTTGCTACGGGTCCAGATCCAGGGATCCCAAGGCGACTCTAGTGGATGCATTAGTGGCGCCTTGGTCGTTCAACCTAGCATATGTGTTTCCACCGTTTCCTCTCCTTCCCAGGCTCATAGCCAGGATCAAACAGGAGAAGGCCTCGGTGATTCTGATAGCTCCTGCGTGGCCACGCAGGACTTGGTATGCAGACGTGGTGAATATGTCATCGGCTCCACCATGGAAGCTACCTTTGAGACAGGATCTTCTAGTACAAGGTCCATGGGAACATCCAAATCTAGTTTCTCTGCAGCTGACTGCTTGGAAATTGAACGCTTGATTTTATCCAAGCGTGGGTTTTCAAATTCTGTGATAGATACTCTGGTCCAAGCCAGAAAACCTGTGACTAGAAAGATTTACCATAAAATATGGAAAAGATATATCTGTTGGTGTGAATCCAAAGGATTCTCCTGGAGTAAGATTAAAATTCCAAAGATTCTCTCCTTTCTCCAAGAAGGTTTGGATAAAGGGTTGTCAGCTAGTTCTCTAAAAGGACAGATTTCTGCATTATCCGTCTTGTTGCACAAACGACTGGCAGCTTTGCCAGATGTACATGCTTTTGTTCAGGCTTTGGTTAGAATCAAGCCTGTTTACAGACCCATGACTCCTCCTTGAAGTCTAAATTTAGTTCTTTCAGTTCTTCAAGGGGTTCCGTTTGAACCTTTACATTCCATAGATATTAAGTTATTATCTTGGAAAGTTCTGTTTTTGGTTGCTATTTCTTCTGCTAGAAGAGTTTCTGAATTATCTGCTTTGCAGTGTAATCCACCATATCTGGTTTTTCATTCAGATAAGGTTGTTTTGCGTACTAAGCCTGGTTTTCTTCCAAAAGTTGTTTCCAACAAGAACATCAACCAGGAAATAGTTGTTCCTTCTTTGTGTCCGAATCCAGTTTCAAAGAAGGAACGTTTATTACACAATTTAGATGTTGTTCGTGCTTTAAAGTTCTATTTAGAAGCAACAAAAGATTTTAGACAAACCTCATCTTTGTTTGTCGTTTACTCTGGTAAGAGGAGAGGTCAAAAAGCTACTGCTACCTCTCTCTCTTTCTGGCTGAAAAGCATTATCCGCTTGGCTTATGAGACTGCCGGACGGCAGCCTCCTGACCGTATCACAGCTCACTCTACTAGGGCTGTGGCTTCCACATGGGCCTACAAGAACGAGGCTTCTGTTGACCAGATATGTAAGGCAGCGACTTGGTCTTCTCTGCACACTTTTGCCAAATTCTACAAATTTGATACTTTTGCTTCTTCGGAGGCTATTTTTGGGAGAAAGGTTTTGCAAGCCGTGGTGCCTTCCGTTTAGGTAACCTGATTTGCTCCCTCCCTTCATCCGTGTCCTAAAGCTTTGGTATTGGTTCCCACAAGTAATGGATGACGCCGTGGACCGGACACACCAATGTTGGAGAAAACAGAATTTATGCTTACCTGATAAATTACTTTCTCCAACGGTGTGTCCGGTCCACGGCCCGCCCTGGTTTTTTAATCAGGTTGAAAATTTTTTCTTTATACACTACAGTCACCACGGCACCCTATAGTTTTTCCTTTTTCTCCTAACCGTCGGTCGAATGACTGGGGGGCGGAGCCAGAGGGGGAGCTATATGGACAGCTCTTGCTGTGTGCTCTCCTTGCCTTTCCCTGTGGGGGAGAATATTTCCCACAAGTAATGGATGACGCCGTGGACCGGACACACCGTTGGAGAAAGTAATTTATCAGGTAAGCATAAATTCTGTTTTTAAGGGCAAGAAAAAGAGCTGAATGCCCTTTTAAGGGCAATGCCCATACAAATGTCCTTTTCAGGGCAATGGGTAGATTATTTTTTTATTTTAGAGTTAGGTTTTTTATTTTGGGGGGTTGGTTGGGTGGTGGGTTTTACTGTTGGGGGGGATCTTTGTATTTTTTTTTTTTTTACAGGGAAAATAGCTGATTTCTTTAGGGCAATTGCCCTACAAAAGGTCCTTTTTAAGGGACAGTAAAGTAAAAAAAAATTTCATGTTTTAATAGGGCATGTAATTTTAAACAACTTTCCAATTTACTTTTATTACCAATTTTGCTTTGTTCTCTTGGTATTCTTAGTTGAAAGCTAATTCTAGGAGGTTCATGTGCTAATTTCTTAGACCTTGAAGACTGCCTCTAATCGGAAAGCATTTTGACAGTTTTTCACCACTAGAGGGTGTTAGTTCATGTGTTTCATATAGATAGCATTGAGCTCCGGCACGTGAAGCTCCTAAGAGCAAGCACTGATTGGCTAAGAATGCATGTCTGTCAAAAGAACTGAAATAAGGGGGCAGTTTGCAGAGGCATAGATACAAAGTAATCACAGAGGCAAAAAGTATATTATTATAACTGTGTTGGTTATGCAAAATTGGGGAATGAGTAATAGAGGGATTATCTACCTTTTTAAGCAACAAAAATTCTGGTGTTTACTGTCCCTTTAAGGGCTATTGGTAGTTTATTGTAGGCTAGGTTTTTTATTTTGGGGGGCTTTTTATTTTGATAGGGCTATTAGATTAGGTGTAATTGTTTTTATTTTGGATAATTTCTTTTGTTTATTGTAATTTAGTATTTTTATTTTTTGTAATTTAGTATTTTTATTTTTTTGTAACTAGTTTTTTTTTTTTTTTTAGTAGTGTTAGTTTTTTTTTAATTGAGTAATTTAATTTCCTCGACTAGAAGGGTATCTGAACTGAACATGTTACTCTCTTCTGTGATTTCCCTTACTTGATATTTCATCAGGACAAGGCTGTTTTGAGAACCGACTATTCTTTATCTCCTAAACTTATATCCTCAAATAGCATCAATCAGGAAATCGTTGCTCTATCTCTCTATTCATCTCCAAAAAATGCCAAAGAGAGATTGCTTCATAACTTGGATGTGGTCAGGGCCTTGGCAATTTGTTACAGTCACAAAAACTAAAAAATTAGAAATTAATATTCTTTGTTTATCCATTTCTTAGGTCTACAAGATCCACCCTTGTTCTCTATACAGTTGGTGGCAGTAACAGTTGCTTTATCTTTCCTACTTTTCTACATTTCTCCTTTCTCTTGACTATATGTGTGACTGAGGGATTTAAAGCTTTTGACAGAATTAATATATGACATAGGACCAGCCAACTCCTTGCCCGACTACTACGTGTTTCATGGTCTACAGGGACACATGCTGTCACTGACATCAATAATAATAATAATAGTTCCTTAACATGATTTATTCTAGCAAACACTACCTATTTCTACCAAGAATACAGTGTGCCCTTTGTCAAATGCTGCACTAGTAACTGTGTCTAAAAAAAAAAAAAAGCAGGGAAAGAAACACAGCCAGACCAGTAGATGAGTACTGTTCCCATGTGAAGAAAATTTAGATCCAAAGTTCAGGTAAGTTGGTGTGACCAAAAGACCAGTGGAAATAGGTGAACTTCCTACTTACAAAAAAAATACCTCAATCACAATGAGGTAAGTGCCGCACAGATTGTCAAGTAGTTGGCTCTCCAGTAAAAGATGATCCGCTTTTTTGAATTACGCATGGATTGGTAACTGGGGGTCCTGGACACTGGGATACGCCAGGGGAAATCAGGGGCCACTATAATCTTGAGAGAAGAAACAGAGAGGAGATCTTTACCAAGAGGCGTTCAAAAAAGCGGATCATCTTTTACTGGAGAGCCAACTACTTGACAATCTGTGTGGCACTTACCTCATACCTTACCTGAACTTTGGATCTAAATTTTCTTCACGTAGGAACTTTGAGACTGGTCTTGAATATATCTCTTTTAGGACCTTTTCTTCATTGTGCTTTATGTATTTGGGAGTTTTATTCCCTGGATAACACCTTTAAGTGTGTTATTATTGTATAGGAGTTTATGACTCTAAATATCTTATAATCCTTCTAATAAGAGTTTTATTTTGGAATTTGAAAATACCATTTTGATACCATTGTTGATTCAGAGGGTGATAACTAGTGTTGTGTGTTTATATATATATATATATATATATATATATATATATATATATAGTGCAGTATTATTTTCACTTAGACTGTTTTATCAGTATTGATTTTATTTTAATATTTGTAAATATACATATTTTATGCTTTTATGATATTGCATTTTACTTATATGCACTGACTAATCATTGGTGGTAAGCCCTGTCCTGCGCCTGTGACCACCCTTTCCATCTAAAGGGGAGGAGAGTCCATGGCTTCATTCATTACTATTGGGAATTAAGAACCTGGCCACCAGGAGAAGGCAAAGACACCCCAGCCAAAGGCTTAAACACCTCCCCCACTTCCCTCATCCCCCAGTCATTCTTTGCCTTTCGTCACAGGAGGATGGCAGAGGAGTGCCAGAGTTTCGGGTGTAGTCTCTTATGGAGGGTAGTACTCTACGCAGTGGAACTGGGGTTTTAAGTAGTCCTGTCAGCCTCTCAGTGAGAGTCTGGGTGAAAGTTAGAGTCCGGAGATACAGGGAGAGTCTTTCTTTTACAAGATATGACGAGTCCACGGATTTCATCCTTAGTTGTGGGATTAAACCTCCTGCTAGCAGGAAGTGGCAAAGAGCACCACAGCAGAGCTGTATATATAGCTCCTCCCTTCCCCTCCCCCTCAAGTCATTCTCTTTGCCTGTGTTAGTGATAGGAAGAGGTAAAGGGAGGTGTTAGTTTTAGATTCTTCAATCAAGAAGTTTTTTATTTTAAAATGGTGCCAGTGAGTACTATTTTCCTCAGGGAGAAATCGTCAGTCTATAAATTCCCAAGAGGAGTGGAGACATCTTATTTTTCTGCCCTGATGTTGATGATCTTAGCAAATGTTATCTAAGATCCATGCTGGTTCCCACAGTGCAGTTGAAGGTAGTGTAAAGAAACATCTTCAGTGTGGAGAACCGTGTCATGCTACAAGCAGCATTGAGCTATGTTCAGTCATTTGTTTCTCGGGAGACTTGATGCATCAGAACAGGCTGACATTATTCCCTATCTGGGGAGGGTAAATCAGTATGCACTACATGTATAGTAATGGTGTACCTGGAATTCCCTTTATATTAACTGCTAAATCTGGCTAATATAATTTATGATTATTGTTTAGTATGGGCTGAACGCTGGGAGATGCGGTTGCTGGCTAAAAACGTCATACATTTCTTTTACAAGATATGCAGAGTCCACGGGTTTCATCCTTACTTGTGGAATATTAACCTCCTGCTAACAGGAAGTGGCAAAGAGCACCACAGCAGAGCTGTTACATAGCTCCTCCCCTAACTCCTACCCCCAGTCATTCTCTTTGCCTATGCTAGTAATAGGAAGGGTAAAGTGATAGTGGTGATAAAATGATAGTTTTAATTTCTTCAATCAAAATGTTTTTTATTTTAAATGGTACCGGTGAGTACTATTTGACTCGGGGGGGATTTGGAAGAAGATTTCCCCCTGAAATTGATGATCTTAGCAGCAGTTACTAAGGTCCATTATGGTTCCCACAGATCTGAAGGTAATATGGGAAAGATCTTCAGTGTGGAGGACTGTCTCATGCAGCAAGCAGCATTTGAGGTATGTTTTCAGCCTTTTTATTTCTGAGGAAAGTTAATATATCAGAACTGGCTGATTGGGTTCCTCATAGTGGGAACAGGGTAAGCAGTAGTCCTATATGCAAAATGGTGTTACGGTACTCCTGGGTGTTTGTTTTCTAATACTTATGCACTCAAAGTCAGCATATAATTAAAACACTGGGACATATTACTAAGTCTTTATTATATTGTTAAACAAAAGGATGGCTTTTATTGTGTTTTTGGGGACCACATGGCAGTTTGAAACCGTTTCTCATGAGGTAGTTTAAATTTCAGTGCAACCTCCATTGTGGGCGGGGCCTAGTTTACACTGAAGGAGACAGTAGACATTTGCTCCGGTTGGGCCCTATCTGTGTTCTGTACTTTCAGGATTGGTGTCGATTCATTTGGCAGTGTTCTGGGCACAGGTAGGCGCCACAGCAGAGCTGTGGTGAGATGCAGGGGTCTTATTTAGCAAAGTGTAATTTTTTTGCTTAAATGTTCCTCTAAAGTGTAAATTTCTTGCATTTGGGATGCAATAATTGTTGGCAACTCTGCATTTATATTCATAGTTTTTGAATGTTTATAGGCTACTTAAGTGTGTTTGGAAAATTGTGCGCTTTTAATACTTAAAGGCGCAGTACCCGTTTTTTCCAAAATTATTTTTTTCAATAAATAGTGTTTACCAACTGTTGTGGTTATTACTACTTTGCTTAACATGTCTGACATTGAGGAAACTCATTGCTCTATGTGTTTAGAAGCCATTGTGCAACCCCCTCTTACATTGTGTACCTCTTGTACTGATAGAGCCTTACACTGTAAAGAACATATTTTAGGAAATGAAAGTATGTCTAAGGATGATTCTCAGTCTGAAGAGAATCAGGATATGCCATCTAATTCTCCTCAAGTGTCCCAACCTTTAACACCCACACAAGTGACTCCTAGTACATCTAGTGCGTCTAATTCTTTTACTCTGCAAGATATGGCTGCAGTTATGTCAACTACCCTCACTGAGGTATTATCTAAACTGCCAGGTTTGCAAGGTAAACGCAGTAGGCCAGGTATTAACGTAAATACTGAACCCTCTGATGCTTTAGTAGCCATTTCCGATGTACCCTCACAATGCTCTGAATTGGGGGTTAGGGAATTATTGTCTGAGGGAGAACTTTCAGATTCAGGGAATGTGTTACCTCAGACAGATACGGACTTAGCATCCTTTGAATTTAAACTTGAACACCTTCGCCTGTTGCTCAGGGAGGTCCTAGCAACTCTGGATGATTGTGAACCTATTACAATTCCTCCAGAAAAATTATGTAAAATGGATAAATATCTAGAAGTTCCTACTTACACTGATGTTTTTCCGGTTCCCAAAAGAATTTCGGAAATTATTAAAAAGGAATGGGATAGACCATGTATACCGTTCTCTCCCCCTCCTAATTTTAAGAAAATGTTTCCCATATCAGCCACCATCAAGGACTCCTGGCAAACGGTCCCTAAGGTGGAGGGAGCAATATCTACTCTAGCTAAGCGTACAACTATACCTATTGAGGACAGTTGTGCTTTCAAAGACCCTATGGATAAAAAATTAAAGGTTCTTCTAAAGAAATTATTTATTCACCAGGGTTTCTTGTTACAACCTGCTGCCTGCATTGTTCCAGTAACTACGGCGGCGGCTTTCTGGTTTGACACCCTTGAGGAGTCTCTGAAAGTAGAGACGCCCCTAGACAACATTTTGGACAGAATTAAAGCTCTCAAATTAGCTAATTCTTTTATCACAGATGCTGCTTTCCAGATTACTAAATTAGCAGCAAAAAATGCAGGCTTTGCCATATTGGTCTGCTGATGTATCGTCAAAGTCTAAACTGTTAACTATTCCTTTCAAGGGTAAGACCCTATTCGGCCCTGAATTGAAGGAAATCATTTCAGACATTACTGGAGGTAAGGGTCACGCCCTACCTCAAGACAAACCCCTTAAGATGAGGGGTAAACAAAATAATTTTCATTCCTTTCGAAATTTCAAAGGAGTACCCTCTGCTTTCCCTTCCTCTACTAAACAGGAAGGAAATTTAGCTCAATCCAAGTCTGTCTGGAGACCTAACCAGACCTGGAATAAGGGTAAACAAGCCAAAAAGTCTGCTGCTGCTACCAAGACAGCATGAAGGGGCAGCCTCCGATCCGGGACCGGATCTAGTAGGGGGCAGACTTTCTCTCTTTGCTCAGGCCTAGGCAAGAGATGTGCAGGATCTCTGGGCATTAGAAATTGTGACCCAGGGGTATCAACTGGAATTCAAAAATTTTCCCCCAAGAGGGAGATTTCATCTTTCACGTTTGTCTGTAGACCAGACAAAAAGAGAGGTGTTCTTACACTGTGTAAAAGACCTCTATACCATGGGAGTAATTTGTCCTGTTCCAAAACTGGAACAGGGACAGGGGTTTTTACTCAAACCTTTTCGTGGTTCCCAAAAAAGAGGGAACTTTCAGACCTATTTTAGATTTAAAATGTCTAAACAAATTTCTCAGAGTCCCATCGTTCAAGATGGAGACTATACAAATAATCTTACCAATGATCCAGGAGGGTCAATACATGACCACCGTGGATCTAAATGATGCGTACCTTCACATTCCTATCCACAAGGATCATCATCAGTTTCTAAGGTTTACTTTTCTGGACAAGCATTATCAGTTCATGGCCCTTCCCTTCGGATTGGCCACAGCTCCCAGAATTTTCACAAAAGTGCTAGGGTCTCTTCTAGCGGTTCTCAGGCCACAGGGCATAGCAGTGGCGCCCTATCTAGACGATATCTTGATTCAGGCATCAAATCGTCATCTGACCAAATCTCACACGGACATTGGGCTGTCCTTCCTAAGGACTCATGGTTGGAAAGTGAATATAGAAAAGAGTTCTTGTTCCACAAACAAGAGTTCCATTCTTGGGAACTCTGATAGACTCGGTAGACATGAAAATATTTCTGACGGAAGTCAGAAAATCAAAGATTCTAAATACTTGCCGAGCTCTTCAGTCCATTCCTCGGCCATCAGTGGCTCAGTGTATGGAGGTCATTGGATTAATGGTAGCAGCAATGGACATCGTCTCGTTTGCTCGCTTTCATCTCAGACCACTGCAGCTGTGCATGCTCAGACAGTGGAATGGGGATTATGCAAATTTATCTCCTCAGATAAATCTGGATCAAGAGACCAGAGACTCTCTTCTTTGGTGGTTGTCACAGGAACATTTGTCCCAGGGAATGTGCTTCCGCAGGCCATCATGGGTTATAGTGACAACGGATGCCAGCCTCTTGGGCTGGGGTGCAGTCTGGAATTCCCTGAAGGCTCAGGGAACTTGGACTCCGACGGAGTCTCAATTACCAATCAATATTCTGGAACAGAGAGCAATATCCAATGCGCTTCTGGCATGGCCTCAGTTGGCACTGACCAAATTCATAAGATTCCAGTCGGACAATATCACGACTGTAGCATATATCAATCATAAGGGGGGAACAAGGAGTTCTCTAGCGATGATAGAGGTATCAAAGATAATCCGATGGGCAGAGACTCACTCTTGCCATCTATCAACAATCTATATCCCAGGAGTAGAGAACTGGGAAGCGGATTTTCTAAGTCGTCAGACTTTTCATTCCGGGGGAGTGGGAACTCCATCCGGAGGTGTTTGCATCATTGACTCAACAATGGGGCACACCGGAATTGGATCTAATGGCATCTCGACAGAATGCCAAACTTCTACGTTACGGGTCCAGGTCAATTGATCCTCGGGAGATGCTCTAGCAGTACCTTGGTCGTTCAACCTGGCTTATGTGTTTCCTCCTTTTCCTCTCCTACCCCGTGTGATTGCGAGAATCAAACAGGAGAGAGCTTCAGTAATTCTAATAGCGCCTGCATGGCCACGCAGGACTTGGTATGCGGATCTAGTGGACATGTCGTCTCTACCTCCATGGAAACTACCATTGAGGCAGGACCTTCTCATTCAAGGTCCGTTCAAACATCCAAATCTAACTTCAATCTCCAGGCAGTCAGCTGCAGAGAACGCTTGATTTTATCAAAGCGGGGATTCTCTGAGTCGGTCATTGATACTCTGATTCAGGCTCGCAAGCCTGTCACTAGAAAGATTTACCATAAGATATGGCGTGAATATCTTTATTGGTGCGAATCCAAGGGCTACTCAAGGAGTAAGATTAGGATTTCTCTTGTTAAGTGTATCCAGTCCACGGATCATCCATTACTTGTGGGATATTCTCCTTCCCAACAGGAAGTTGCAAGAGGATCACCCACAGCAGAGCTGCTATATAGCTCCTCCCCCAGCTGTCATATCCAGTCATTCTCTTGCAAGCCTCAACCAAGATGGAGGTCGTAAGAGGAGTGTGGTGTTTTATACTTAGTTTATTCTTCAATCAAAAGTTTGTTATTTTTAAATGGTGCCGGAGTGTACTGTTTATCTCAGGCAGTATTTAGAAGAAGAATCTGCCTGCGTTTTCTATGATCTTAGCAGAAGTAACTAAGATCCATGGCTGTTCTCACATATTCTGAGGAGTGAGGTAACTTCAGAGAGGGAATGGCGTGCATGTTTTCCTGCAATAAGGTATGTGCAGTTAAAATATTTTTCTAGGGATGGAATTTGCTAGAAAATGCTGCTGATACCGAAGTAATGTAAGTAAAGCCTTAAATGCAGTGATAGCGACTGGTATCAGGCTTATTAATAGAGATACATACTCTTATAAAAATGTAATATAAAACGTTTGCTGGCATGTTTAACCGTTTTTATATGTATTTGGTGATAAAACTTATTGGGGCCTAGTTTTTTTCCACATGGCTGGCTTGAATTTTGCCTAGAAACAGTTTCCTTAGGCTTTCCACTGTTGTAATATGAGTGGGAGGGGCCTATTTTGCCGTTTTTTTGCACAGCAAAAATTACAGACACAGACATCCAGCTTCTTCCTGCATGATCCAGGACATCTCTGGAGGGCTCAAAAGGCTTCAAAGTCGTTTTTGAGGGAGGCAAAAAGCCACAGTAGGGCTGTGGCAGTTGTGACTGTTTGAAAAAACGTTTTTGTCATTTATTATTCCATTTTGGGTATTAAGGGGTTAATCATCCATTTGCAAGTGGGTGCAATGCTCTGCTAACTTGTTACATACACTGTAAAAATTTCGTTAGTGTAACTGCCTTTTTTCACTGTTATTTCAAATTTTGACAAAAATTGTGTTTCTTAAAGGTGCAGTAACGTTTTTTATATTGCTTGTAAACTTGTTTAAAGTGTTTTCCAAGCTTGCTAGTCTCATTGCTAGTCTGTTTAAACATGTCTGACACAGAGGAAACTACTTGTTCATTATGTTTGAAAGCCATGGTGGAGCCCCATAGGAGAATGTATACTAAATGTATTGATTTCACCTTAAACAGTAAAGATCAGTCTTTAAATTTAAAAGAAATATCACCAGAAGATTCTGACGAGGGGGAAGTTATGCCGACTAACTCTCCCAACGTGTCAGACCCTTCGCCTCCCGCTCAGGGGATGCCCGCTAATATGGCGCCAATTACATCAGGGACGCCCATAGCGATTACCTTGCAGGACATGGCTGCAATCATGAATAATACCCTGTCAGAGGTATTATCCAGGTTGCCTGAATTAAGAGGCAAGCGCGATTGCTCTGGGGTTAGGAGAAATACAGAGCGTGCAGATGCTGTAAGGGCCATGTCTGATACTGCGTCACAATATGCAGATCATGAGGACGGAGAGCTTCAGTCTGTGGGTGACATCTCTGATTCGGGGAAACCTGATTCAGAGATTTCTAATTTTAAATTTAAGCTTGAGAACCTCTGTGTGTTGCTTGGGGAGGTATTAACTGCTCTGAATGACTGTAACACAGTTGCAGTACCAGAGAAATTGTGTAGGCTGGATAAATACTATGCGGTGCCGGTGTGTACTGATGTTTTTCCTATACCTAAAAGGCTTGCAGAAATTATTAGCAAGGAGTGGGATAGACCGGGTGTGCCTTTTTCCCCACCTCCTATATTTAGAAACATTTTTCCAATAGACGCCACTACACGGGACTTATGGCAGACAGTCCCTAAGGTGGAGGGAGCAGTTTCTACTTTAGCAAAGCGTACTACTATCCCGGTTGAGGACAGTTGTGCTTTTTCAGATCCAATGGATAAAAAATTGGAGGGTTACCTTAAGAAAATGTTTATTCAACAAGGTTTTATTTTACAGCCCCTTGCATGCATTGCGCCTGTCACGGCCGCGGCGGCATTCTGGTTTGAGGCCCTGGAAGAGGCCATCCATACAGCTCCATTGACTGAAATTATTGACAAGCTTAGAACACTTAAGCTAGCTAACTCATTTGTTTTTGATGCCATTGTTCATTTGACTAAACTAATGGCTAAGAATTCCGGATTCGCCATCCAAGCGCGTAGGGCGCTATGGCTTAAATCCTGGGCAGCTGACGTGACTTCGAAGTCTAAATTACTCAACATTCCTTTCAAGGGGCAGACCTTATTCTGGCCTGGTTTGAAGGAAATTATTCCTGACATTACTGGAGGTAAGGGTCACACCCTTCCTCAGGACAGGGCCAAAGCAAAGGCCAAACAGTCTAATTTTCGTGCCTTTCGAAATTTCAAGGCAGGTGCAGCATCAACTTCCTCCGCTTCAAAACAAGAGGGAACTTTTGCTCAATCTAAGCAGGCCTGGAAACCTAACCAGTCCTGGAACAAAGGCAAGCAGATCAGAAAGCCTGCTGCTGCCTCTAAGACAGCATGAAGGAACGGCCCCCTATCCGGCGACGGATCTAGTAGGGGGCAGACTTTCTCTCTTCGCCCAGGTGTGGGCAAGAGATGTTCAGGATCCCTGGGCGTTGGAGATCATATTTCAGGGATATCTTCTGGACTTCAAAGCTTCCCCTCCACAAGGGTGATTTCATCTTTCAAGGCTATCTGCAAATCAGATAAAGAAAGAGGCATTCCTACGCTATGTGCAAGACCTCCTAGTTATGGGAGTGATCCATCCAGTTCCGCGGACGGAACAAGGACAGGGTTTTTATTCAAATCTGTTTGTGGTTCCCAAAAAAGAGGGAACCTTCAGACCAATTTTGGATCTAAAGATCTTAAACAAATTCCTCAGAGTTCCATCTTTCAAAATGGAAACTATTCGGACCATCCTACCCATGATCCAAGAAGGTCAGTACATGACCACAGTGGACTTAAAGGATGCCTACCTTCACATACCGATTCACAAAGATCATCATCTAAGGTTTGCCTTTCTAGACAGGCATTACCAATTTGTAGCTCTTCCCTTCGGGTTGACTACAGCCCCGAGAATCTTTACAATGGTTCTGGGCTCACTTCTGGCGGTTCTAAGACCGCGAGGCATAGCGGTGGCTCCGTATTTAGACGACATCCTGATACAGGCGTCAAGCTTTCAAGTTGCCAAGTCTCATACTGAGATAGTTCTGGCATTCCTGAGGTCGCACGGGTGGAAAGTGAACGAGGAAAAGAGTTCTCTATCCCCACTCACAAGAGTCTCCTTCTTAGGGACTCTTATAGATTCTGTAGAAATGAAAATTTACCTGACGGAGTCCAGGTTATCAAAATTTCTAAATGCTTGCCGTGTTCTTCACTCCATTCCGCGCCCTTCGGTAGCTCAGTGTAGGGAGGTAATCGGCTTAATGGTAGCGGCAATGGACATAGTGCCATTTGCGCGCCTTCATCTCAGACCGCTGCAATTATGCATGCTGAGCCAGTGGAATGGGGATTACACAGATTTGTCCCCTCTGCTAAATCTAGATCAAGAGACCAGAGATTCTCTTCTCTGGTGGTTGTCTCGGGTACACCTGTCCAAGGGTATGACCTTTCGCAGGCCAGATTGGACAATTGTAACAACAGATGCCAGCCTTCTAGGTTGGGGTGCAGTCTGGAACTCCCTGAAGGCACAGGGATCGTGGACTCAGGAGGAGAAACTCCTTCCAATAAATATTCTGGAGTTAAGAGCGATATTCAATGCTCTTCTGGCTTGGCCTCAGTTAGCAACACTGAGGTTCATCAGATTTCAGTCGGACAACATCACGACTGTGGCTTACATCAACCATCAAGGGGGAACCAGGAGTTCCCTAGCGATGTTAGAAGTCTCAAAAATAATTCGCTGGGCAGAGTACCACTCTTGCCACCTGTCAGCAATCCATATCCCAGTCGTGGAGAACTGGGAGGCGGATTTTCTAAGTTGTCAGACTTTCCATCCTGGGGAGTGGGAACTCCATCCGGAGGTGTTTGCTCAATTGATTCATCGTTGGGGCAAACCAGAGTTGGATCTCATGGCGTCTCGCCAGAACACCAAGCTTCCTTGTTACGGATCCAGGTCCAGGGACCCAGAAGCAACGCTGATAGATGCTCTAGCAGCGACTTGGTTCTTCAACCTGGCTTATGTGTTTCCACCGTTTCCTCTGCTCCCTCGACTGATTGCCAAAATCAAACAGGAGAGAGCATCGGTGATTCTGATAGCGCCTGTGTGGCCACGCAGGACTTGGTATGCAGACCTAGTAGACATGTCATCCTTTCCACCATGGACTCTGCCTCTAAGACAGGACCTTCTGATACAAGGTCCTTTCAATCATCCAAATCTAATTTCTCTGAGACTGACTGCATGGAGATTCTATCAAAGCGTGGCTTCTCCAAGTCAGTCATTGATACTTTAATACAGGCACGAAAGGCTGTTACCAGGAAAATCTACCACAAGATATGGAGTAAATATCTTTATTGGTGTGAATCCAAGAATTACTCATGGAGTAAGGTTAGGATTCCTAGAATATTGTCCTTTCTCCAAGAGGGCTTGGACAAAGGATTATCAGCTAGTTCCTTAAAGGGACAGATTTCTGCTCTGTCTATTATTTTGCACAAGCGTCTGGCAGAGGTTCCAGACGTCCAGGCATTTTGCCAGGCTTTGGTTAGAATTAAGCCTGTGTTTAAACCTGTTGCTCCCCCGTGGAGCTTAAACTTGGTTCTTAAGGTTCTTCAAGGAGTTCCGTTTGAACGCCTTCATTCCATTGATATTAAACTTTTATCTTGGAAAGTTCTGTTTTTTATGGCTATTTCCTCGGCTCAGAGAGTCTCTGAGCTATCTGCCTTACAATGTGATTCTCCTTATCTGATTTTTCATGCAGATAAGGTAGTTCTGCGTACCAAACCTGGGTTTTTACCTAAGGTGGTTTCTAACAAGAATATCAATCAAGAGATTGTTGTTCCATCATTGTGTCCTAATCCTTCTTCAAAGAAGGAACGTCTTTTACATAATCTGGACGTAGTCCGTGCCTTGAAGTTTTACTTACAAGCTACTAAGGATTTTCGTCAAACATCTTCCCTGTTTGTCGTTTACTCTGGACAGAGGAGAGGTCAAAAAGCTTCAGCAACCTCTCTTTCCTTTTGGCTTCGGAGCGTAATACGCCTAGCCTATGAGACTGCTGGACAGCAGCCCCCTGAAAGGATTACAGCTCATTCTACTAGAGCTGTGGCTTCCACCTGGGCCTTTAAAAATGATGCCTCTGTTGAACAGATTTGCAAGGCCGCGACTTGGTCTTCGCTTCACACCTTTTCCAAATTTTCCAAATTTGATACTTTTGCTTCTTCGGAGGCTGTTTTTGGGAGAAAGGTTCTTCAGGCAGTGGTTCCTTCCGCTTAATCCTGCCTTGTCCCTCCCATCATCCGTGTACTTTAGCTTTGGTATTGGTATTCCACAAGTAATGGATGATCCGTGGACTGGATACACTTAACAAGAGAAAACATAATTTATGCTTACCTGATAAATTTATTTCTCTTGTAGTGTATCCAGTCCACGGCCCGCCCTGTCCTTTTAAGGCAGGTCTAAATTTTAATTAAACTACAGTCACCACTGCACCCTATGGTTTCTCCTTTCTCTGTTTGTTTTCGGTCGAATGACTGGATATGACAGCTGGGGGAGGAGCTATATAGCAGCTCTGCTGTGGGTGATCCTCTTGCAACTTCCTGTTGGGAAGGAGAATATCCCACAAGTAATGGATGATCCGTGGACTGGATACACTACAAGAGAAATAAATTTATCAGGTAAGCATAAATTATGTTTTTGTCCTTTCTCCAAGAAGGATTGGAGAAGGGGTTATCTACTAGTTCTTTAAAAGGACAAATTTCTGCTTTGTCAGTTTTATTACACAAGCGTCTAGCGGATGTCCCAGACGTTCTGTCTTTTTGTCAGGCTTTAATCAGAATCAAGCCTGTGTTTAAACCTGTTGCTCCGCCATGGAGTCTGAATTTGGTTCTTAATGTTCTTCAAGGGGTTCCGTTTGAACTCATGCATTCCATAGATATTAAGCTGTTATCTTGGAAAGTGTTGTTTTTAGTTGCTATCTCTTCTGCTCAAAGAGTTTCTGAGCTTTCTGCGTTACAATGTGATTCACCTTATCTTATCTTTCATTCTGATAAGGTGGTTTTGCGTACTAAACCTGGATTTTTTCCTAAAGTTGTTTCAAATAAGAATATTAATCAGGAATTTGTTGTTCCTTCCTTGTGTCCTAATCCTTCTAAGAAGGAACGTCTGTTACATAACTTGGACGTGGTTCGTGCCTTGAAGTTTTACTTACAAGCGACCAAGGATTTCCGTCAAACATCTTCTCTATTCTTTGTTTATTCTGGAAAGCGTAGGGGTCAAAAATCTACGGCTACCTCTCTTTTTGGCTGAAAAGCATCATCTGCCTGGCATACGAGACTGCTGGACAGCAGCCTCCTGAAAAGATTATGGCTCATTCTACTAGAGCTGTGGCTTCCACATGGGCTTTTAAAAACGATGCTTCTGTTGAACAGATTTCTAAGGCTGCGACTTGGTCCTCCCTTCATACTTTTTCCAAATTTGATACTTTTGCTTCTCCTGTGGCTATTTTTGTGAGAAAGGTTCTTCAAGCAGTGGTGCCTTCCGTTTAGGTTCCTGTCTTGTCCCTCTCTTTCATCCGTGTCCTAAAGCTTTGGTATTGGTATCCCACAAGTATGGATGAAACCCGTGGACTCGGCATATCTTGTAAAAGAAAAGGAAATTTTTGCTTACCTGATAAATTTATTTATTTTACGATATGCCGAGTCCACGGCCCACCCTGTCATTTTAAGACAGGATTTATTTTATTTTTCAAAACTTCAGTCACCTCTGCACCTTTTAGCTTTTCCTTTCTCTTCCTATATCTCTGGTCGAATGACTGGGGGGAGGAGTTAGGGGAGGAGCTATGTAACAGCTCTGCTGTGGTGCTCTTTTCCACTACCTGTTAGCAGGAGGTTAATATCCCACAAGTAAGGATGAAACCCGTGGACTCGGCATATCGTAAAAGAAATTAATTTATCAGGTAAGCATAAATTTCCTTTTTTCTAACCTAAGGGTGTATAGTTTTTTGACAGGCAGTGAGGCTTGATATTGGTGCAACATAATTATGTAAGAGGGGCACATGGCTTCATGTTTTATTAATATCGACATGTTTGGGGTTTGCAACCCATGCGGGTCTCTGTAACGGCTAGTGTTACGCCCACAGGGGGCGGGGCCTATTATCGCTCGCTCAGGCGCGCAGTTTCACCCGGATTGCATAGTCAGCAAAGTCCTGGGCTCCGGTGGGGCCTAACTTGTTTTGCCATTCGAAGGGCCTTCAAAGCTTTTCAAGTAGCAGCAGTGTATTCCGGGGGCAGGTAAATAATACGTTTTTGTCATAACTGTTAAATTTCTTTTTACACACCCTAAGCAAGCCGGTGCTTTTCTATTAGAATATTTTGGGCACATTAAAACAATTTTTATTGCCACAAATGCTGTTTTAAAGATAACAGAAAAATGGTTGTGCTTTTATTATTTAAAGGTGCAGTACACTTTTTTGGTGCTAACGTTTTTGGATATATAATTGAAGTTAGAGCTCAATATTTTAAGTAAAGAACGACTATTATTGCTATTGCTAGTCTGTTTAACATGTCTGAACTTGAGGAAACTACTTGTTCTATGTGTTTAGATGCCATTGTGGAACCCCCTCTTACTTTTTGTCCCTCATGTACTGAAAGGGCCTTACAATGTAAAGAGCAGATTTTATTTACAGAGAGTATGTCTAAGGATGATTCTCAGTCTGAGAAGAATCAGAGTATGCCGCTAAATTCTCCCCAAGCGTCACAACCTTTAACGCCCACTCAAGCACCGCCAAGTTCTTCAACCACATCTAATTAATTTACTCTGCAGGATATGGCTGCAGTTATGTCAACTACCCTTACAGAGGTATTATCTAATTTGCCAGTGTTACAGGGCAAATGCAGCAGGACAGAAATCAATGTGAATACTGAGTCCTCTGATGCTTTGTTAGCTATTTCCGATGTACCCTCACAGGGATCTGATTTGGGGGTCAGGGAACTTCTGACTGAGGGGGAACTTTCTGATTCGGGAAGTGTGCTACCTCAGACGGACTCGGACGTCATGTCCTTTAGATTTAAGCTTGAACACCTCCGCCTGTTACTTCGGGAGGTTTTAGCAACTCTGGATGACTGTGACTCTACCACCAGTAAAATTGTGTAAGATGGGCAAATACGTAGAGGTACCTGCTTACACTGATGTCTTTCCGGTTCCTAAGAGAATTTCGGAGAATATTAAGAGGGAATGGCACAGACCGGGTATCCCGTTCTCACCTTCTCCTAATTTTAAGAAAATGTATCCCATATCTGACACTGTTCGGGACTCTTGGCAAACAGTCCCTAAGGTGGAGGGAGCTATTTCTACCCTGGCTAAGCGTACAACTATTCCTATTGAGGACAGTTGTGCTTTCAAAGACCCTATGGATATGGATATTTTAGACAGAATTAAGGCTCTTAAGCTGGCTAATACTTTTATTACAGATGCCGCCTTTCAGATTGCCAAATTGGCGGCTAAGAATGCCGGATTTGCCATTTTAGCGCATAGAGCGTTATGGTTAAAATCTTGGTCTGCTGATGTGTCATCTAAGTCAAAGCTTTTGGCTATTCCTTTCAAAGGAAAAACCCTATTCGGGCCTGACTTGAAATAAATCATTTCTGACATTACGGGAGGTATGGGTCATCTCCTACCTCAGGATAGAACTGCTAAGCTGAGGGGTAAACAAAATAATTTTCGTTCCTTTCGGAACTTTAAAGGAGTCCCCTCTTCTTCCTCTTCTTCCACCAAACAGGATGGGAATTTTGCTCAGGCCAAGTCCGTCTGGAGACCCAAACAGGCTTGGAACAAGGGTAAACAACCCAAAAAGCCTGCTGCTGCTACCAAGACAGCATGAAGGGGCGGCCCCCGATCCGGGACCGGATCTAGTAAGGGGCAGACTTTCTCTCTTTGCCCAGGCTTGGGTAAGAGATGTTCACGATCCTTGGACGCTGGAAATCGTGTCCCAAGGGTATCAACTGGAATTCAAAAATTCTCTCCCAAGGGGGAGGTTTCTTCTTTCACTATTATCTGTAGACCAGATAAAAAGAGAGGCATTCTTACGTTGTGTAAAAGACCTCTCTACCATGGGAGTAATTTGTCCTGATACAATACTGGAACAGGGGCAGGGGTTTTACTCAAATCTCTTCGTGGTCCCCAAGAAAGAGGGCACGTTTCGTCCTATTTTAGATCTAAAAAGTCTAAACAAGTTTCTCAGAGTCCCATCCTTCAAGATGGAGACTATTCGAACAATTCTGCCATTGATCCAGGAGGGTCAATATATGACTACTGTGGACTTGAAGGATGCATATCTTCATATTCCCATCCACAAGGATCATCACCATTTACTAAGGTTTGCCTTCCTGGACAAACATTTTCAGTTCGTGGCTCTCCCCTTCGGGTTGGCCACAGCACCCAGGATCTTCACGAAGGTTCTAGGGTCCCTTCTGGCGGTTCTCAGGCCGCGGGGCATTGCAGTGGTGCCTTATCTGGACGATATTCTGATCCAGGCGTCGTCTTACCATCTGACAAAATCTCATACAGACTTGGTGTTGTCCTTTCTGAGGACTCACGGATGGAAGGTGAATCTAGAAAAGAGTTCACTAATTCCACAGACAAAGGCTCCCTTCTTGGGAACTCTGATAGACTCTATATCAATGAAAATTTTCCTGACAGAGGTTAGAAAGTCAAAGATTCTGAATACATGCCGAGCCCTTCAGTCCAATCCTCGGCCATCAGTGGCTCAGTGCATGGAGGTAATTGGATTGATGGTGGCAGCAATGGACATCATTCCGTTTGCTCGCTTTCATCTCAGACCACTGCAACTGTGCATGCTCGGACAGTGGAATGGGGATTATGCAAATTTATCTCTTCAGAAAAATCTGGATCAGGAGACCAGAGACTCTCTTCTTTGGTGGTTGTTGCCGGATCATCTGTCCCAAGGGACGTGTTTCCGCAGACCCTCTTGGGTGATAGTGACAACGGACGCCAGTCTACTAGGCTGGGGTGCAGTCTGGAATTTCCTGAAGGCTCAGGGTGTGTGGAGTCTCTACTTCCAATCAATATTCTAGAATTGAGAGCAATATTCAATGTGCTTCAGGCGTGGCCTCAGTTGACTTTGGCCAAATTTATCCGACAACATCACGACTGTGGCTTACATCAATCATCAGGGAGGAACAAGGAGTTCCTTAGCGATGATAGAAGTATCCAAGATAATTCGATGGGCGGAGGCTCACTCTTGTCTACATCCCAGGAGTGGACAACTGGGAAGTGGACTTTTTAAGCCAACATTTCATCCGGGGGAGTGGGAACTCCATCCGGAGGTCTTTGCCACTCTGATTCTCAGATGGGGCAGACCAGATTTGGATTTGATGGTGTCTCATCAGAATGCCAAGCTTCCAAGATACGGATCAAGGGATCCTCAGGCCAAACTGATAGATGCTTTGGCAGTGCCTTGGTCGTTCAACCTAGCTTATGGGTTTCCACCGTTTGCTCTCCTTCCCCGGGTGATTGCTCGGATCAAACAGGAGAGGGCTTCAGAAATTCTAATTGCGCCTGCGTGGCCTCGCAGGACTTGGTATGCCGATCTAGTGGACATGTCCTCTCTGCCGCCGTGGAAACTTCCATTGAGGCAGGACCTTCTCATTCAGGGTCCCTTCCAACACCCAAATCTAATTTCTCTGCAGCTGACTGCTTGGAGATTGAACGCTTGATCTTATCTAAGCGGGGGTTCTCTGATTTGGTCATTAATGCTTTGATTCAGGCACGTAAGCCTGTTACTAGAAAGATTTACCATAAGATATGGCGTAAATATCTTTATTGGTGCGAATCTAAGAACTACTCATGGAGTAGAGTTAGGATTCCCAGGATTCTGTCTTTTCTCCAAGAAGGATTGGAGAAAGGATTATCAACAAGTTCCTTAAAGGGACAAATCTCTGCTTTGTTAATTTTACTTCACAAACGTTTGGCAGATGTTCCAGACGTTCAGTCTTTTTGTCAGGCTCTGACCAGAATCAAGCCTGTGTTTAGACGTATTGCTCCACCCTGGAGTTTGAATTTAGTTCTTAATGTTCTTCAAGGGGTTCCGTTTGAACCCATGCATTCCATAGATATTAAGTTGTTATCTTGGAAACTCTTGTTTTTGGTTGCTATCTTTTCTGCTCGTAGAGTTTCTGAGCTTTCAGCGTTACAATGTGACTCGCCTTATCTTATTTTCCATTCTGATAAGGTGGTTTTACGTACCAAACCTGGTTTCCTTCCTAAGGTTGTTAAGTATATTAATCAGGAAATTATTATGTCCTAATCCTTCTTCTAAGAAGGAGCGTCTGTTGCATAACTTGGACGTGGTCCATGCCCTGAAGTTTTACTTGCAGGCGACCAAAGAATTTCGTCAATCATCTTCATTATTTGTTGTTTTTTCTGGAAAGCGTAGGGGCCAGAAAGCTACGGCTACCTCTCTTTCTTTTTGGCTGAAGAGTATCATCCGTCTGGCATATGAGACTGCGGGACAGCAGCCTCCTGAAAGAATGACGGCTCATTCTACTAGGGCTGTGGCTTCCTCATGGGCATTTAAAAATGATGCTTCTGTTGAACAGATTTGCAAGGCGGCAACTTGGTCGTCTCTTCACACTTTTTTTTCCAAATTTTCCAAATTTGATACCTTTGCTTCTTCTGAAGCTGTTTTTGGGAGAAAGGTTCTTCATGCAGTGGTGCCTTCCGTTTAGGTTCCTGTCTTGTCCCTCCATTTCATCCGTGTCCTGTAGCTTTGGTATTGTATCCCACAAGTAAGGATGAAATCCGTGGACTCGTCATATCTTGTAAAAGAAAAGTAAATTTATGCTTACCTGATAGCCCACCCTGTCATTTCTAAGACAGGTATTTATTTTTGTTAAACTTCAGTCACCTCTGCACCTTTGGCTTTTCCTTTCTCTTCCTAACTTCGGGCGAATGACTTAAGGGGGAGGGGAAGGGAGGAGCTATATATACAGCTCTGCTTTGGTGCTCTTTGCCACTTCCTGCTAGCAGGAGGTTTAATCCCACAAGTAAGGGTGAAATCCGTGGACTCGTCATATCGTAAAAGAAATAAATTTATCAGGTAAGCATAAATTTCCTTTTCTGCAAAACCATCCCGACTCATATTAACAGCTCCATAAGCAATCAGCGTTGACGAGTTTTGCTGCCTGCTTTCTTCACTCAAGTCCATGTCAGGAGCGAGGCTACTAAGCTGTCACACTTGAAGGGCCGTGTTCCTGTTCCACAGCGTAGATTCTTGTAAGATTATTTCATTTTTTATTGATATGATAACATAGAAGACAGATTCACAGTGTGGCGCCTTTTTATCTTTACAGAATCAAGGGTTAATATTCCTGGAAGGGGGTGTTTATTGAACAGGGAGGGTTTATACATGATATTGTTTATTGTGTCATTGCTGTGTTATGTGCGAGATGAGGCTCTGGCAATGTCTGGAACTTTCAGGTTACTTGGGAAACTGCGCAACCATTTTTTGACGCGTTTTCCCTAGTGCAGGGGCGGTCCACCCAGGCATTCCATGTGACTGTGTGTGGCTATCCTACCTGTTGATCTGTGGCGCAGGAGACGTAGCGGTTTCTGTAGTCCGGGTCCTAGGAAGTGGTGAGTTCCCCCGGCCATTGGTGGTATAAAGGTGTCTTTTTTTTTAATAAATAAAGTTAGTCTAACCAAGCGCGCAAGCGATGGAGGACTCTGACGCGTTGGAAGGCTCTCCTTCCGTAATAATAAAGTCTCATGCCTGTGTTTATTGTCAGGAGGTTCTGGTAGATTAGCCTGCTCAACTATGTTCCACATGCCTTGATAAAGTTACAACATCTAAATGTAAACGGATGTCTAGTACTACTGAGCCGTCCACCTCTGAGGGTTCTTCGTCCAAGGAGGTGCGTTCCCTACATTCATCTTCAATTGCACATGCAGCGCCCCGGGGTCCAACCATTACTCCTTCGGAAGAGATTTGTTGGCCGTCAGACTTTGCGGACCAACTGGAATGGGCAGTTTCAAAAGTGATCCATGCCTTACCACGTTCTGCTAAGTGCAAGCCTAGGGTTTATCATAGCGGCCCGGCCCAGGGTTTGTCCTCGCCGATGGGAGATCCAGAGGCTCTATAAAAAGATAGAGTGGATAGAGTCTCTATGTAAGGTGCGCAAAGTTCCGAACCATTCAGATAGTGATAATTCCCAGTGTCTTTCTAGGAGGAGCAGGCAGCACTCTTGAACAATGCAGTTTAGACAGGCACCTGTATGGACAGAGAGAAAGAGAGGCGCCTCATGGGACAGTATCGTGCCAATAGAGATATCAGACAGTGCGACAGCACGTAAGTGAATGTACTCACAAAAGTAGCGGCATATATGGATGCCTAGTAGAGCAGGACGGGACTTATTGTCGCCCGACAGACAAACGCTCCAGTGCTTGGACGTAGGATCACGGAGCCTGTCAGCCAATCGGCAGCCACAAACAGTCAGCATCAGTGGTAGGAGCTGTTCCGGGAGTAGCCAATAGCCAGACGTCACAGATAGAATGGCGGGTCAACGGACCAATCAGAAATAGGAGAGCGTAGAGCAAGTGATAATATAAAAACTTGTATTTATTGAGTTGAGTTAAAAACAAGAAGCATACAGCAATGCGTTTCTCGACCTACGGGTCGTTTCATCAGGCTGATCGAAGCCCACTCCAACTCTTTAGAGGCTGCCCCTTCTGGGTCGGAGTCTGTTTCATCTAAACCTTCGGCGGCGGAGGAGCCTGGTTATAGGTTTAGGATGGAGAATTTGCGCTTTCTCCTACGACAAGTGCTTGATACTCTGGAGGTTCCAGAACCTAAGATACCGGAGGAACCTGCGATTCCTAAGCTTGACAAGGTATACGAGGACAGGGTAGTACCTCAGTCTTTCCCGGTTCCCGTTAAGATGGCTAATATTATTAAGAACAAATGGGAGCGATTAGGTGCTTCCTTTTCCCCTTCTTCCTCCTTCAAAAAACTGTTCCCCGTTCAGGACTCTCAACTTGAACTGTGGGGGACCATCCCTAAGGTGGATGGTGCTATCTCTACGCTAGCGAAGCAGACGACTATTCCCTTTGAGGATAGTTTGTTGTTTAAGGAGCCCATGGATAAAAAGCTGGAAAACATGTTGAGAAAGATGTTTCAGCACACAGGGTTTGTATTTCAGCCAGCAGCGGCTCTTGCGGCGGTTGCAGGAGCTGCAACATATTGGTGTGAATCCCTGTGTGAAATGGTCAAGGGGGAGACATCCATCAACGAGATACAGGAGAAGATTAAGGCGATGAAGATCGCCAATTCTTTCATCTGTGATGCCAATATGCAAATTAATCGCCTGAATGCTAAGGTGTCAGTTTTTTCTGTTTTAGCGCGCAGGGCTCTGTGGCTAAAATCTTGGTCTGCTGACATGACCTCTAAGGCGAGGCTGTTGTCTTTGCCTTTTCAAGGAAAGATCCTGTTTGGTCCAGGATTGGATTCGATTATATCCACAGTTACGGGAGGCAAGGGAGCTTTCCTACCGCAGGATAAGATTTCTAAGCCTAAAAGATCTACTTTTCGTCCCTTTTGTGCGGACAAGGCCCAGTGCCAGCAACCCCCCGCAAAAGTGGACCAATCCAAGGGATCTTAGAAGCCGGCTCAATCTTGGAACAGTCTAAGCAGAGGAAGAAGCCCGCCAAGACGAAATTGGCATGAAGGGGCGGCCCCCGACCGGTCTCCGGATCACATATGGGGCAGATTATCTCTATTCTCAGACGCATGGTTGCAGGACGTTCAGGACCCTTGGGTTCTAGATGTGGTCTCCCAGGGTTACAGGATAGGGTTCAGATCCCATCCGCCCGAGGGCAGATTCCTCCTGTCAAACCTGTATTGAAGACCAGAGAAGAGAGAGGCCTTTCTAGAGTGTGTGAGAGATCTTTCCTCTCTCGGGGTTATCATACCAGTACCCCTAGCAGAAAGGGGTCTAGGGTACTATTGCAACCAAAGAAGGAGGGCATGTTCTGCCCGATTCTGGACCTAAAGTGTTTAAACATGTTTCTGAGTGTTGAAGGAAGCTTACCTTCATGTGCCAATCCACAGGGACCACCCGGAACCATCAGGTTCCTCAGATTTGCATTTCTTGACCAACACTTCCAGTTTGACAGCCCCAAGAGTCTTCACAAAGGTTCTGGGGGGCACTGCTTGCAGTGGCCAGATCCAGGGGCATTGCAGTGGCGCCTTACCTGGACGACATCCTGGTTCAGGTACCGTCACTCAGCCTCGCAGAGGATCATTCGAGGGCTCTTCTTCTTCTGCTCTAATCTCACGGTTGGAAGATCAACTCAGGAAAGAGTTCCCTGGTTCCTAGGGCACGATAATAGAATCTATGTCCATGAAGATATTTCTCACAGATCAACGGCGCAGGAAGCTTGCGTCCATCTGTCTTGCCCTTCAGTCCTCCTCAAGCCAATCGATGGCTCAATGTATGGAGGTAATAGGTCTCATGGTGTCAAGCATAAATGTCATCCCATTCGCCAGGTTCCACCTCAGACCTCTTCAATTGTGCATGTTGAGAGAGTGGAACGGCGATCATTCAGATCTATCACAGCTGATCTCCCTGGATGCTCGGACTTGGAACTCCCTCTCTTGGTGGATTCGTCCGGAGCAACTGTCCATGGGGACATCATTCTTGAGACCAACCTGGTAGATTGTGACCACGGACGCCAGTCTGTCAGTATGGGAAGCTGTTTGGGGTGCCAGGATGGCACCAGGAAAGTGGTCCAAGGAGGAGTCTCTCCTTCCGATCAACATCCTAGAACTACAAGCAATCTACAATTCACTGAAGGCTTGGCCTTCTCTGGGGTCGGTCAGTTTCATTAGATTCAAGACCAACAACAATACCTCGGTGGCTTACATCAACCATCAGGGGGGTACGAGCAGCTCCCTCGCGATGAGGTAGGTGTCTCGGATTCAGGAGTAGGCGGAGTCCCACGACTGCTCGCTCTCATCGATTCACATTCCGGGTGTGGACAACTAGGAACGGACTTTCTCAGCAGACAATCCTTCCATCCGGGGAATGGTCTCTTCACCCCGAAGTGTTTGCAGAGATTTGTCACAAATGGGGAACGCCGGAGATAGATCTCATGTCGTCCAGACTCAATTGCAAACTGCCTCAATACGGGTTGAGGTCCAGGCATCCCCAAGCAGAGCTGATAGATGCCTTAGTGGTTCCTTAGGATTTTAGCCTAGCTTACATTTTTCCTCGGTTACCACTTCTACCTCGCATAGTGGCACACATCAAACAGGAGGACGTGGTTTGCGGATCTGGTGAGGATGTAATTTTCTGTCGCAGGGATCAGATTCTCTGAGGCTGACTGCGTGGAGATTGATTGCCTGGTCTTAGCCAAGAGAGGCTTTTCTGAAAGTGTGATTGATACTCTAATTCAGGCAAGGAAGCCAGTCACTCGTCGCATCTACCATAAGGTGTAAAGTACTTACTTGTCCTGTAGTGAGAAGCATGGATATCCTTTGCATAAGGTGAAGGTATCCAGGATTCTGTCCTTTCTCCAAGATGGTTTGGAGAAGGGTCTTGCCGCTAGTTCCTTAAAGGGACATATTTCATCATTATCAGTTTTGTTGCATAGGAGACTCGCTGAGCTCCTTGACATTCAATCTTTTGTTCAGGCTCTGTCTAGAATCAGGCCTGTCTTTAGACAGTCGGCTCCGCCTTGGAGCTTAAACTTAGTCCTTACGGTTTTGCAGAGGGTTCCGTTTGCATTCCTTCGACATTAAGATTCTGTCCTGGAAGGTTCTCTTCCTGTTGGATTTTGCATCGGCATGCAGAGTATCTGAACTAGCTGCCTTGCAATGTGATCCTCCTTATCTGGTGTTTCATGAGGATAAGGCTGTACTTCGCACTGGGTTTCGGTTTCTCCCCAAGGTGGTGTCTAACCGTAACATTAATCAGGAAATAGTTGTTCTTTCTTTGTGTCCTAACCCTTCTTCTTCAAAGGAGAGGTTACTTCATAACCTGGATGTGGTTCGTGCCTTGAAGTTCTATCTTCAGGATACAAAAGGTTTCAGACAGTCTACATCTCTTTTTGTGGTGTATTCTGGGAAGCGCAAGGGGCAAAGGGCCTCTGATACTTCTTTGTCTTTTTGGTTGAGGAGCTGGATTCGCTTGGCTTAGGAGACAGCAGTATATAAGCCTCCTCAGAGGATCATGGCTCATTAAACTAGAGCTGTGACTTCGTCCTGGGCCTTCAAGAGTGAGGCCTCTATGGAGCATATTTATAAGGTGGCTACCTAGTCCTACTTACACACTTTTACAAAGTTTTACAAATTCGACGTTTTTGCTTCTGCGGAAGCTGTTTTTGGGAGAATGGTTTTGCAGGCTGTAGTGCCCTCAGATTAGGGTCCGCCTTTTACCCTCCCTGTTTCATTCAGTGTCCTCTAGAGCTTGGGTATATGTTCCCAATAGTAATTCATGAAGCTGTGGACTCTCCTCCCCTTTAGATGGAAAACATAAATGATGCTTACCTGATAATTTCATTTCCATCGAGGGGAGGAGAGTCCACGGCTCCCGCCCGTATCTCCGTTGGGCAGCCCTAAATTTATTCATCTTATGGCACTTTTTTTACCCTGATATTTCTCCTACTTTTCCTGATTCCCTCGGCAGAATAACTGGGGGATGAGGGAAGTGGGGGAGGTATTTAAGCCTTTGGCTGGGGTGTCTTTGCCTCCTCCTGGTGGCCAGGTTCTTAATTACCAATAGTAATGAATGAAGCCGTGGACTCTCCTCGATGGAAATGAAATTATCAGGTAAGCATCATTTATTTTTTTCATTATTTTTCTTATTCCCTTGACAATATATCTTGAGTGGGTGTGGGGGGGAGGGCTTTAAGTATTTTGTCAAGGCAGCACTTTCTTAGATCTATTATTGGTTTGTAGAGGTCATTTCATAACCACAAAGCGCTGTAATTTATTTTCCTTTTTATTCATTCTCATATATATATATAATGTGTAGGCAAAAAACAGAGAGTTCACTAGTAGCTCAAATTTAGACAGTCCCAGTTAGGAATCTCACTCAAGTCCCTTAGATTAGAGTAATGGTACAGCTGGGCTAGTTATTGAAACAACAATCCCTTGAAATACAACATCATCCGCTATATAGCTGTATACTGTAACAATGTAACATAACCACTTGTTAAGGGACTCCACAGAGGGCCTTACGTTAATAATATTATAATGCTATGGATACATATATCCTACACACCAGCAGTAGTGGAACTATAGAATGAGCAGCTTGTGCTCTAACAGCCTATGGCTGTGTCCTCTTACCGCTCTGCAGTGTGTCCGTGACTGGTTCTCTGGGTTCCCAAGCTCTAATCTTTTGCCGCGCACAGTGGCGCTCCGTTGAACAGGGGAGCGTTCTGTTGAACAGGGGCGTGTCCGGTCACCAATTCGGCTGTAGCCAATAATGGATCCAGAAAACTGAGCCGAACTGCCTCTGATGGCGTTAAGTCTCTGAAAGAGTGAGATGTTGAGCTCCCTTTGCCTCTTGGAAACCTGGCCAATGCAATAGTAAAAAAAAAGAGACAAAATGTTCCAGAGGCAAAGTAAAATCAAAAAACTTTTATAATCCACACAGATAAAATTACCCAGGGGGTCCAGGGTGCCCTCAGGTAAACATTGCAAGAAAACTGAAGGCTGACATGTTTCGGCTATAGTGCCGTAATCATAGCTGATTCAGTCTACCTGTGTTACCTATTTAAAAGCAAATCTAGTTAGTGATTGGTCATGCAATGAACCAATACCTGCGTTAGTGAACATGAGTGAACAGGTTTAACCCTTTATACACCTTTATGTTACCTGAACCGATAGTGTGATACAAATTTATGAAATACAAATAAACTCAAAGAGATAGGTGCCCAATGTATCTTAGAAATAGAAAAATATATAAATTAAGCTACTTGAATATACACGGTTATAAATTACCTAGTCCAAGTCTTATAAAACAGACATAAGGTCTGCAAAGCCACCTATACATATTGTATAAATACACACATAACAATTGGTACCCCTTGTTGGATAGAATGAAAAGGTATAAACGTTTCTTTCTCTTATAGAGGAAAACTATTGGCTAGATTACAAGTTTTTATCGGTAATGGTGTGCGGGGCTAACAAGACTTTTTTTCTCACCGCTCACTTTAGACAACGCTGGTATTACGAGTTTTCTTCAAGCCGGCGTTAGCCTCAGAAAAGTGAGCGTTGAGCAAAATTTAGCTCCACATCTCACCTCAATACCAGCGCTGCTTAAGTCAGCGGTGAGCTGGCTGAACGTGCTCGTGCATGATTTCCCCAACAATGGGGCTGAGCTGGCTGAAAAAAAACCTGACCTGCAAAAAAGCAGCGTTCAGCTCCTAACGCAGCCCCATTGTTTCCTAAGGGGAAATAAAAGTTATGTCTACACCTAACACCCTAACATGAACCCAGAGTCTAAACACCCCTAATATTACACTTATTAACCCCTAATATGCCGCCCCCAACATCGCCGCCACCTACATTATATTATTAACCCCTAATCTGCCGCTCCGGACACCGCCGAACCCTACATTTTATTTATTAACCCCTAATCTGCCCCCCAACATCGCCGCAACTATACTAAATTTATTAACCCCTAAACCTAAGTCTAACCCTAACACCCCCTAACTTAAATATAATTTAAATACATCTAAATAAATTTACTATAATTAACTAAATTATTCCTATTTAAAATTAAATACTTACCTGTAAAATAAACCCTAATCTAGTTACATTGTATCTAGCTTAGGGTTTATTTTTATTTTAAAGGCAACTTTGTTACTAGGTAGAATAGTTATTAAATAGTTATTAACTATTTAATAACTACCTAGTTAAAATAAGTACAAATTTACCTGTAAAATAAACCCTAACCTAAGTTACAATTACACCTAACACTACACTATAATAACATTAATTACCTAAACTAACTACAATTAATTACAATTAAATTAAATTAACTAAATTACGAAAAAAACACTAAATTACAGAAAATAAAAAAGAAATGACAAATTTTTAAACTAATTACACCTAATCTAATCCCCCTAATAAAATAAAAAAGCTCCCCAAAATAAAAAATTCCCTACCCTATACTAAATTACAAATAGCCCTTAAAAGGGCCTTTTGCAGGGCATTGCCCCAAAGTAATCGGCAATCAGCCAATAGAATTGAAGTTCAATCCTATTGGCTGATCCAATCAGCCAATAGGATTGAGCTCGCATTCTATTGGCTGTTCCAATCAGGATTTTTCCTACCTTAATTCCGATTGGCTGATAAGATTCTATAGTGAAAAAGGGTGTGTGTACAAGCGCTAAGGTAATCCCCAAGCTGTATCCAAACAGAGATCCTAACCAACCTCCAAAAAATATGCACAAGTAGTAAGAAGTGAATACAGCGCCAACAAGAGGCCAAGGGATAAATATACTCACAGAGAGATAAAAGAAGATTATTTAATGAACCATGTTAAAAAGCATCAGTAATAAAAGACTATATATAAAAAATGTAAAAAGCACATATAAATAAAATTACAAATACAGGAATATCTTACAGAAGCGGCTCAAAGGGCCAAAGCTGATAATTACAATAAAAACAGAGGTAATAACAGGTGATCAGTGTGAGTGGTACACCAGAATAAGAGTGTATACTGATAAAACAGAATTAGCCTAAGTACAACTGTAGCAAGTGCATCAAGCAAAAAACTAATAAACAATAATACAAACAATAGTGTTCAAAATTAGTGTTACAAAAATAGTGTTCCAAAAAATGGAAAAATGCACTGCAGTGCAAAAAAAGGGGGTAGCAAAATAATTGTATAGATACAATCAAATAGTGAGTGAGTGCAAATGGATATAAAAATGCTAGCTACTTAATCCAGTGAGGTTAAGATATAATTAAATTAAATACACAATATGCAATAACATAAAAAATAAAATACACAATATGCAATAACATAAAAAATAAAAAATAATAAAATATAAAATATAATCCAAAAAAGTGTTCAAAAAGTTGATCAACAAATGTTAGTGAAGAACAAAAATAAGTCAATCAAAACTAAAAAATGGAAAAAAATGGGTGATGAAAAGCAAGGTGAAAGTGAGGAAATTGATTCCTTCCAATGTTAGTTACTTTGACAGATCCAAATTCCTGAGTGTGGTTGCTGAAGTAGCTGAATGGATCCTAGCACCTGTCAGCTGCTCCTATGGTATCCTAAAAAGTGTCCCTGTAAAAAAAAAAGAAATTCACAACATAGTGTATCCAATATGAGAATGAAGTAAAGATTAAAGTAATGCTTACCAATATGTCAACGCGTTTCTGCCCTCAAAAAAGGGCCTTTCTCAAGACTAGAATATTGGTAATGGCAGCTGGCCTTATATACAGTTTAGAAGTAGCCTATATGGTAGTTTAATTGATTAATTGTATTGTTTGGGCGCCAAATCCCTCCACTTCCTGTGTAACATCTAAAAGATTCCCCCATAAAGTGTAGCATCACTTCCTGTGTAACATCTAAAAGATTCCCCTCCACTTCCTGTGTAACATCTAAAAGATTCCCCCATAAAGTGTAGCATCACTTCCTGTGTAACATCTAAAAGATTCCCCTCCACTTCCTGTGTAACATCTAAAAGATTCCCCCATAAAGTGTAGTATCACTTCCTGTGTAACATCTAAAAGATTCCCCTCCACTTCCTGTGTAACATCTAAAAGATTCCCCCATAAAGTGTAGCATCACTTCCTGTGTAACATCTAAAAGATTCCCCCATATGGCAAACCGGAAGTATATAAATTTTCCCGGATTAATTTTATACATATCTAAATATATAGGTAATTCAAAAGGCATGTATATGGCCTTAGATTTATCCAGTTGTTTCTTTCTCAATTGCCGGTATCTTTGTTTTGGCTTACCAGTTTCAAGCCCAATATCGGAGCTACCCGGTAGTGACGTAACCATTGACGTCATTTCCGGTCCGGCGATATTACATAGACAGGCCGCTAGCAACATTAGCATGCTGTACAATGCTAATATATGCGGCTGTCAGTTACGCCTCCCATCTAGTATATTAAATCCTTAGAGAGCCCTGGGGATAAAGATGTCAGAACAATGCCCACCAATGTGTCAATAAAGGGGATAAGTGTCAAGGCACTATTGGCCCCCAAACGTTATAACGATAGATAAAGGCTATGTAATCACAAACATTGAGATTTACAAAAAACTAACTCATATTTTATGTCAGTGGGACAAAGGAAACAATAAAAACAATAACGGCAAGTATTTTTGGAAATTAAATAACGGTTTTGTTATCTATTTCTCTTAAGTCCAAAGGGGTCAGATAATATTTTCTTTCTATAGCCATATTTTATATATCCATCATTACACTAGTAGATGGATTGAATGATCTCAAATATTATAATATGTGTTAACATATTGTCAAAGTGTGTTTAAGATACACTGGTAGTGGATTAAGTGATCTTAAATATTATAATATGTGTTAACATATTGTTAAAATATTTTGAGATATGTTTGACATTTCATAAAGAGAAGAGAAGTTGTATATACTTTTATGGATCCTTCAATGTCATTGAGCCATGCTCAGATGGTAAGATCTCGCATATTTATAAGAAATAAAGTTATTTTAATTTATTTTATAAAAGATCAGAATCATAGTGAGAGGAGGAAGAAATTAACATGTGATGAATTATTTACAGAGGGCAAACTGCTTAGTTATTAAAAAAGTCCTAGAATGTATTTATATATATATATATATATATATATATATATATATATATATATATATATATATATATATATATCTTGTTTGCTCCAAAATTTGAGCATAGAGAATGCAAAGTCCCAATAGAAACAATTTGGGCTTAGTTGTCCATCTATCTGATATGTAAAATTAGTTATATGTATATAAAGATATAGATAAAACCAGGACATGGTATCTCATATTTAGCGAGAAATAAAAGGGACATGTACCTGATCGCATAAATATATTAGATTACAACGCCATCATAGTAATTGAATAAGGAAACTAGTGATAGCTGGACAAGTCCAGTGTATAAATTTCTATGTCAGAGAAAGAAACATTCAAGTGTATGCTCATGAATGTAATTAAGGGTATATATATAAAAGGGTATATAAATAGGAAACAGTCTACATTTGCTGTTTAATAGTTGAGAACTAGAACAATAGAGGAAAATAGAGGAAAAAGCCTTCTTCTTATGTTAATAGGATAACTGTATAGATGTCCACACTAATTGCTTTGAAGATTGAATCTGCAAAACCTACTTTTAAATCATTCTAACCCACAATTATATAGTATTGTGGAGCTTAGATTTTAATGGTGATCAGAAGATCAAACAGAAGATGGTAAACAAATATGTGGTAGGGTGAAGGGTAACCTTAAGCAGACAAAAAATGATACGCAATTAATGAGTAAAAATGGATGAACTTCTATATATTTGGGTGGAGGGCTACAATGCCTATATAATGAGACTTTGGATTGGATATATACGATACCGGACCTTCTATAAATTTAGGTCTTTATAAAGGCTAAATTGTGTAATAACCCAGAAGCTTTAAAACAGCTGGTTTATAGAATTCTAAATGATACAGCACTATCTTATAAGTCTAGCTTGTGTCTTTATATAGACTAGTTGTTCAATAGCCCAGATGATTCAAAGGTCTTTTTGTTTTTTTAAAAAGTCTTTGGAGAGGAATTTTATACTGTCCTATGAGGACATTGGCAGATACATATCATAAATTGAAGAGGTAGGTAAGATCCTCCCTATTATTCAGACCTTTCGGGTGTAAGCAGTCTAATAAGAAGATCCATTTGGATTCTGCTTTTAAGAGGCTCTTTTCAAAATTACCCCCTCTCCAGTTCTTGGCAACTTTTTGTATACCTATAAATTTCATGTCTTGTATTCTACCATTGTGCTTCGTGGCAAAATGTTTATAAAGTGTTGTTTCTTTATTTTGTTTTTCGATCAACAGTATGTGCTCTCTGAGCCTATCTCTGAGGCTTCTAGAGGTTTGGCCGATGTATTGGAGCCCACATGAGCATTCCATAAGGTAGATTATCCCCGTATTTTGACATCTAATCAGATCTTTGATAGTAAATTCTTCTCCAGTCTGATTGGACTTGAATTTTTTAGTCTTTACCCCTCTTCTGCATGCTTTGCAGGTGGGGCATGGAAAAAATCCCTTTACTGGTCTCCCCATTGCATCATGTGTATTGGTCTTCTTCTTCTTGGGTAGACTTGGTGCTAATCTATTTTTGAGATTTCCTGTCTTTCTATAAACGAATTTTGGCTGGTTGGGGAGTTTATCTCCAATAATGTCGTCATTTTTTAGAAGGTGCCAGTGTCTTTTAAAGATATTTTCAATGATGTATCGATTGCTGCTGTATTCTGTTATTAATGGTACATTTATAGCATCCTCTGTCTCATATTGCTTATGATCTTTGTATTTGGTTAACTCTTTCCTCTCCACCTGTCGTACTTCTTCTATTTTTTGGTCTAGATGTTCCTCCTTATAACCTCTTTCCACAAATTTCTCTTTTAGTCGTCTCACTTGTTTTTCCCAGGTTTCGATATTTGAACAATTCTTTCGGACCCTTAGGAATTGGCTCTTTGGGATATTTTCTTTCCATTTCTCATGGTGGCAGCTCTCTTAGTGTATATAGCTGTTACTGTCAACCGATTTGAAGTATGTAGATGTTTCCCATTTTCCGTTTAGAGCTTCTATTTTTAGATCCAAGAAGACGATTTCCTTAAAGTTCCAGTTGTAGGTGAACTTCAAATTCTGATGGTTTTGATTCATGACCTCAATTGTGTACAAGAGATCTTCTGTTGAACCCTTCCAGACTATTAGGACATCATCAATATATCTGCGGTATAGGACCAGGTCCGCGCTCGCTGGGCATGAATCCCAGAAGATGCTCTCCCATCTTCCCATGTAAAAATTAGCATAGCTGGGTGCGAACCTGGTCCCCATAGCTGTCCCTGTGTGACTAAATTTATTAACCCCTAAACCTAAGTCTAACCCTAACACCCCCTAACTTAAATATAATTTAAATACATCTAAATAAATTTACTATAATTAACTAAATTATTCCTATTTAAAATTAAATACTTACCTGTAAAATAAACCCTAATCTAGCTACAATATAACTAATAGTTACATTGTATCTAGCTTAGGGTTTATTTTTATTTTAAAGGCAACTTTGTTACTAGGTAGAATAGTTATTAAATAGTTATTAACTATTTAATAACTACCTAGTTAAAATAAGTACAAATTTACCTGTAAAATAAACCCTAACCTAAGTTACAATTACACCTAACACTACACTATAATAACATTAATTACCTAAACTAACTACAATTAATTACAATTAAATTAAATTAACTAAATTACGAAAAAAAAACTAAATTACAGAAAATAAAAAAGAAATGACAAATTTTTAAACTAATTACACCTAATCTAATCCCCCTAATAAAATAAAAAAGCTCCCCAAAATAAAAAATTCCCTACCCTATACTAAATTACAAATAGCCCTTAAAAGGGCCTTTTGCAGGGCATTGCCCCAAAGTAATCGGCAATCAGCCAATAGAATTGAAGTTCAATCCTATTGGCTGATCCAATCAGCCAATAGGATTGAGCTCGCATTCTATTGGCTGTTCCAATCAGGATTTTTCCTACCTTAATTCCGATTGGCTGATAAGATTCTATCAGCCAATCGGAATTGAAGGGACGCCATCTTGGATGACGTCACTTAAAGGAACCTTCATTCTTCAGTCGCCGTCGGATGGAAGATTATGCTCCGCGTTCGAGATGGACCTGCTCCGCTCCGGATGGAAGAAGATAGAAGATGCCGCCTTGATGAAGACTTCTGCCGGTCTGGATGTCCTCTTCTGGCTGAATCGGATGAAGTCTTCTGCCCCTCTGGAGGTCCACTTGTGCCCGGCTAGATGAAGACGTCTCAAGGTAGGGTGATCTTCAAGGGGGTAGTGTTAGGTTTTATTAAGGGGGGATTGGGTGGGTTTTAGAGTAGGGTTGGGTGTGTGGGTGGTGGGTTTTAATGTTGTATTGTATTTTTTTTACAGGTAAAAGAGCTGATTACTTTGGGGCAATGCCCCGCAAAAGGCCCTTTTAAGGGTTATTTGTAATTTAGTATAGGGTAGGGAATTTGTTTTATTTTGGGGGGCTTTTTTATTTTATTAGGGGGATTAGATTAGGTGTAATTAGTTTAAAAATTTGTAATTTCTTTTTTATTTTCTGTAATTTAGTGGGGGTTTTTTGTACTTTAGTTTATTTTATTTAATTGTAAGTAATTGTAGTTAGTTTATGTAATTAATTTAATGATAGTGTAGTGTTAGGTGTAATTGTAATTTAGGTTAGGATTTATTTTACAGGTAAATTTGTAATTATTTTAACTAGGTAGCTATTAAATAGTTAATAACTATTTAATAACTATTGTACCTAGTTAAAATAAATACAAAGTTGCCTGTAAAATTAATATAAATCCTTAGATAGCTACAAATGTAACTATTATTTATATTGTAGCTATCTTAGGGTTTATTTTATCGGTAAGTATTTAGTTTTAAATAGGATTCATTTATTTAATTGTAGTAATTTTATTTCGTTTTATTTAAATTATATTTAAGTTAGGGGGGGTTAGACTTAGGGTTAGACTTGGGTTTAGGGGTTAATAAATTTAATATAGTAGTGGCGACGGGGGCGGCAGATTAGGGGTTAATAAATGTAGATAGGTGTCAGCGATGTTATGGACGGCAGATTAGGGGTTAATAAAATTTAACTAGTGTTTGCGAGGCAGGAGTGCGGCGGTTTAGGGGTTAATATATTTATTACAGGGGCGGCGATGTCCGGTCGGCAGATTAGGGGTTAAAATTTTTAATTAAGTGTTTGTGATGTGGGGGGGGCTCGGTTTAGGGGTTAATAGGTAGTTTATGGGTTTTAGTGTACTTTGTAGCACTTTAGTTAAGAGTTTTATGTTACGGCGTTAGCCCATAAAACTCTTAACTACTGACTTTTAAATGCGGTAGGAGTCTGGACAGGAGAGGGTGTACCGCTCACTTTTTCCAGCAATCTTAATACCGGCGTTCGGAAAATCCTATTAAAAAGATAGGATACGCAATTGACGTAAGGTGATTTGCGATATGCGAAAATTGCGGAAAAAAAGTGAGCGGCACACCTGTACCTGCCTGACTCGTAATACCAGCCGGCGTTAAAAAGCAGCGTTGGGACCTCTCAACGCTGCTTTTTAAGGCTAACGCAAGACTCGTAATCTAGGCGTATATATGTTACTACTTATGGACATATGGTTAAAATGGCTATTTAATACAACAGGAGAGTATTTATATAATGGCTTAGACATTAGCAATAAGCCAAAGTATATATGCATATGTGTACACATATATACACACATATATATATATATATATATCTATATATATGTGTGTATGTATATATATATATATATATATATATATATATATATCTCAGGTCGAAGTGTGTACTGCACAATAAACCACATATAAGAACACACATATTATTGCACACACATTCAGAAAAACATCAAATAATAAAATAAGATACATGTAGATATATTAGTGTGTAATGTGCCAAATAAATCAAGTGTAAAACATATATGTATAATGGATAAAAATGTATCCATTTCTTTTTAATGACACAATGAGTCCACGGATCATCTTAATTACTATTGGGAATACCACTCCTGCCCTGCAGGAGGCAGCAAAGAGCACTACAGCAAAGCTTTCAAATATAACCTCCCTTCCCTCCCAACCCAGTCATTCTCTTTGTCTACGTTAAAGAGAATGTAAATTTTGATGCTCAAGTGCCCGTTTTTTAAAAAAATTCGATTAAAAACAGGGGCACTTTAATTCATCAAAATTTACATTTCACTCGTGTTGTGAAAAAAAACTTACCTTTTAAACTTGACAGTAGCTCCAGCTTCCTCCGGTCGTCGCAAGCTATTTCTGATGTCAGAAATGATGGATAGGTCATCCTCCAATTACAGCTCCCCCCCGGGGGAATCAGTGTCTGATTCAATGCCGTGATTGGAGGAAGCCGGATTCCTCATTTTAGACTCAGGAAGAGGCTTTGCGATGGGTGGAGGAAGCTGGAGCTGCTGTCAAGATTTAAAGGTAAGTTTTTTTCACAACACGAGTGAAATGTAAATTTTTATGAATTAAAGTGCCCCTGTAATCAAATTTTTAAAAACCGGGCACTTTACCATCAAAATTTACATTCACTTTAAGTGCAAGGAGGTGGTAAATTAGGTGTTAGAAAAAGATTCTTCAATCAAGAGTTTTTTATTTTTAAAGTAGTACAGGATTGTGCTGCTTTGTTCTGGGGTGTAGCCGTAGTCCATATCAGTCTCTTCAGTAGAGCAGTGGTGGCTTTAGAGCGATGGGAACTTGTGGGACATAATTCTCACTGCGCCTCCCATACTGATGCTGCCATAATTCTGAAAAACTGAGGGATCTTACTGAGTCTTTTCCTTGTGTCACAGGTTGTAAGGATTCCAGTCCTGCTTTTACCTTTTGCTCCAACTCACCTTCACCACGCCCCAAACAAGTGCTTAGTTGTTGAGTATTGTTGCTAAAACTCAGTGCCTGTTGCTTATAAGCTAATCCATATCAGAATAAGATTTACACTCTATACTTTAATTCCTGGATTACAAATACCAGCTGCAGTTTGGTTCCCCTAAGGATTGATTAAGAACTTGCTACATTGCAAACTTAAGGAGTCTAACTCAAGATCCAATACAACCTGTTTCAGCATATCACCTCTGCAGGACTTGATACTTTGTTTCTAAGAAAAGGATTCTACTTTCCAGCTACGGTATTTGTAAAATTTCTCCATTCCTAAGGAACGTTACTTTAAAGGCTAATAGAGTTGTCATATTATACCTGAACATTCTCAAATAGACTTTCACTCTGCAAATCTTCTAACACTTACAAACGTCTGCCTTAATTTAACATCTTAAGGACTTTCTCATTCATTTCCATACCGGGCCGTAACGGACCTTTTCTGACGTCACACACAGCTGTACTTAGCTCAGCGGGTCTCACCGCTCTCACTACTCACAAAGGACTCTGTTTGTATTTCACGCTGCATAACATTATTCAGTGAGTTGTGCCTCGCAGCAGGTCACGCCCCTGTCAGCACCTGCAGCTCAGTCTATCTCATGTCTCTCACGCAGCAGTGGTCTATTATCTGAAAGTTATCTTACCTATATGGGCACAATCTATATAACTGCCAAAAGTTATTGCTAACATTATTTTCCTTTTACAGTGCTATATTACTTTTATGGTATAACTATAATATATATCCATATAAAGTCTCTCTTCATTTCCTTATAAATATCACTCTGAGTTTACACAGTCTATGCTGATATAATAGCCTGTACTCCAGTTGTGAAACATATATAATTTTATTAAGCTCTGCAGTTGTGATTCAAACAACCAAGGAACCTGATATAACAACTAAGCCATATATTATGGATCCAGCAGAGCTTCCTCAAATTGTTTATAATTTAACACAAAGAGTTGATCAGCTCAGCCAAGCCTTTAGAGAGCTACAACTAGAAAATGAGACTTTAAGAAAAGTCATAAAAGATACTGTCTCCACTAAACAGAGTCTCCCTGACAACCAGTCAGAACCATTCATTGCACCCCCAGATTTTTTCCATGGAGATAGGAATCTGTACCGTCAATTTAAAAATGCTTGTCTGCTTAATTTCACTCACAAACCTAGAACATACCCAAATGATAGGGTTAAAGTCCTTACAATGATAAGCTATTTAAGAGGAGAACCCCGCATTTGGGCAGACACACTCTTTGAGTTGAATAACCCCATTCTCTCCTCATTTTCATCTTTCCTGGACATCATGGATGAATTATATTATGATGCTAACCTACAGTATACCGCAGAGAAAAAGATGAGGAACCTAAAACAAGGTACTAAACCTGTGGAGAGTTACATAACAGAATTCAAGCAATATTCTATTGACTCCCAATGGAATGCCATTACCCTTAAAAATCAGTTCAGGCTCTCTGACGCAGTAAAAGATGAACTAGCCCAAACTGAGTTACCAGAAACACTGGAAGGCCTTATGAAACTTAGCAGGCAAATTGATAGGAGATTACGTGAAAGAAGATTTGAACGTCAATACCCTGAACCAGCGTTCAAGAAGGATAAGGTTTCTTTCCATCCCACTCCTAACAGTTCTCATACAGGTTCAACTGGTGCTGAAGCAATGGACATAAGTTATATCAGAGGTCCTCTAACACCTGAAGAACGCATCAGAAGGAAGACTAGAGGCCTTTGCATGTATTGTGCATCCTCATCTCATACTCTAAAGGACTGTCCTTCTTTGCCACAGAACAAGAAGAGTAAGTACAATACCAACCTTTCCATCCAGTTAAAGCATAACAACCCATTTCATTGTTCTCTACTTCTCTCTCTACAGTGGGCAAATAAACAACTGACCATTCCAGCCATCTTGGACACAGGAGCACAAAGAAATTACATTGACAGTTCTCTGGTTTCCAAAAATAAAATACCATTGATCAAAAGTTTCCCGTCTCCCATTTCTCCAACATTGGTGTGTCCGGTCCACGGCGTCATCCATTACTTGTGGGAATATCTCCTCCCCAACAGGAAATGGCAAAGAGTACAGCAAAAGCTGTCCATATAGTCCCTCCTAGGCTCCGCCCACCCCAGTCACTCTCTTTGCCGTTGCACAGGCAACATCTCCACGGAGATGGTGAAGAGTATGTGGTGTTTAGTTGTAGTTTTTTATTCTACTATCAAGAGTTTGTTATTTTAAAATAGTGCTGGTATGTACTATTTACTCTGAAACAGAAAAAGATGAAGAGTTCTGTTTGTGAGAGGAATATGATTTTAGCAGCAGTAACTAAAATCGTTTGCTGTTTCCACATAGGACTGTTGAGATGAAGTAACTTCAGTTGGGGGAAACAGTTAGCAGACTTTTCTGCTTGAGGTATGACTAGCCATATATCTAACAAGACTGTGTAATGCTGGAAGGCTGTCATTTCCCCTAATGGGGACCGGTAAGCCATTTTCTTAGTCTCAAACAGAATAAAGGGCTTAATATGGGCTATAAAACTGGTAGACACTTTTATGGGCAAGATCGATTGCTTTATTTGGGCATTTTATACACCTTAATGTTGAAATTCACACTAATAAACTTTGGGGAGCGTTTTTTAACGTCAGGCACTGGTTTAGACACCTTTCCAGTCAGGAAGGGCCTTCCCTGTAGTAGGCTGAGCCTCATTTTCGCGCCATTACTGCGCAGTTACTTTTGAGAGCAAGACATGCAGCTGCATGTGTGTGGATCTGAAAGTAGTTGAAAAGGTTCCTAGAAGGCTTCATTTGGTATCGTATTCCCCCCTGGGTTTGGTAAAGTCGCAGCAAAGGCTGTAGCTGGGACTGTAGAGGGGTTAAAACTGTAACCGGCTCCGGTTTTTTCATTTTAAGGGTTAAAGGTCTGAAATTTGGGGTGCAATGCTTTGAATGCTTTAAGACACTGTGGTGAAAATTTGGTAAAATTTGAACAATTCCTTCATAGTTTTTCACATATTCAGTAATAAAGTGTGCCCTGTTTAAAATTTAAAGTGACAGTAACGGTTTTGTTTTAAAACGGTTTTTGTACTTTATTGACAAGTTTAAGCCTGTTTAACATGTCTGTGCCTTCAGATAAGCTATGTTCTATATGTATGAAAGCCAATGTGTCTCCCCCTTCAAAATTGTGTGATAATTGTGCCATAGCGTCCAAACAAAGTAAGGACAGTACTGCCACAGATAGTAAAGTTGCCCAAGATCATTCATCAGATGAAGGGAGTAGACATAGTTCTACATCATCTCCTTCTGTGTCTACGCCAGTTTTGCCCACGCAGGAGGCCCCTAGTACTTCTAGCGCGCCAATGCTTATTACTATGCAACAATTGACGGCAGTAATGGATAACTCCATAGCAAATATTTTATCCAAAATGCCTGCATATCAGAGAAAGCGCGATTGCTCTGTTTTAAACACTGTAGAGCAGGAGGGCGCTGATGATAATTGCTCTGTCATACCCTCACACCAATCTGAAGGGGCCATGAGGGAGGTTTTGTCAGATGGGGAAATTTCAGATTCAGGTAGAATTTCTCAACAGGCAGAACCTGATGTTGTGACATTTAAATTTAAATTAGAGCATCTCCGCGCACTGCTTAAGGAGGTGTTATCTACTCTGGATGATTGTGACAACCTGGTCATTCCAGAAAAATTGTGCAAGATGGACAAGTTCCTAGAGGTTCCGGTGCACCCCAACGCTTTTCCTATACCCAAGCGGGTGGCGGACATAGTGAATAAGGAGTGGGAGAAGCCCGGCATACCTTTTGTTCCCCCTCCTATATTTAAGAAATTATTTCCTATGGTCGACCCCAGAAAGGACTTATGGCAGACAGTCCCTAAGGTCGAGGGGGCAGTTTCTACACTAAACAAGAGCACTACTATTCCTATCGAGGATAATTGTGCTTTCAAAGATCCTATGGATAAAAAATTGGAGGGTTTGCTTAAAAATATTTTTGTACAGCAAGGTTACCTCCTGCAACCCATTTCGTGCATTGTTCCTGTCACTACAGCAGCGTGGTTCTGGTTCGAGGAACTAGAAAAGTCGCTCAGTAGAGAGACTCCGTATGTGGACAAAATTGCTTAATATCCCCTTCAAGGGTAAAACTCTCTTTGGGCCAGAATTGAAAGAGATTATCTCAGACATCACTGGGGGTAAGGGCCACGCCCTCCCACAAGATAGGCCTTTCAAAGCCAAGAATAAGTCTAATTTTCGTTCCTTTCGCAATTTCAGGAACGGACCGGCCTCCAACTCTACAACCTCTAAACAAGAGGGTAATGCTTCGCAAACCAAACCAGCTTGGAAACCGATGCAAGGCTGGAACAAGGGTAAGCAGGCCAAGAAGCCTGCTGCTGCTAACAAAACAGCATGAAGGAGTAGCCCCCGATCCGGGACCGGATCTAGTAGGGGGCAGACTCTCTCTCTTCGCTCAGGCTTGGGCAAGAGATGTTCAGGATCCCTGGGCACTAGAAATAGTTTCTCAGGGTTATCTTCTGGAATTCAAGGAACTACCCCCAAGGGGAAGGTTCCACATGTCTCACTTATCTTCAAACCAAATAAAGAGACAGGCATTCTTACATTGTGTAGAAGACCTGTTAAAAATGGGAGTGATACACCCGGTTCCAACCGTGGAACAAGGAATGGGGTTTTACTCAAATCTGTTTGTAGTTCCCAAAAAAGAGGGAACTTTCAGACCAATTCTGGATTTAAAGATCCTAAACAAATTTCTCAGAGTGCCATCGTTCAAAATGGAAACTATTCGAACGATTTTACCTACAATTCAGGAGGGTCAATTTATGACTACCGTGGATCTAAAGGATGCGTATCTACATATTTCTATCCACAAAGATCATCATCAGTTCCTAAGGTTCGCCTTTCTGGACAAACATTACCAGTTTGTGGCTCTCCCATTCGGGCTAGCCACTGCTCCAAGAATTTTCACAAAGGTACTCGGGTCCCTTCTAGCGGTTCTAAGACCAAGGGGCATTGCAGTGGCACCTTACTTGGACGACATTCTGATACAAGCGTCGTCTCTTTCAAAGGCAAAGGCTCACACAGACATCGTTCTGGCCTTTCTCAGATCTCACGGATGGAAAGTGAACATAGACAAAAGTTCCCTGTCTCCGTCGACAAGAGTTCCTTTCTTGGGGACAATAATAGATTCCTTAGAAATGAAGATTTTCCTGACAGATGTTAGAAAGTCAAAACTTCTAAATGCTTGTCAAGTTCTTCATTCTGTTCCACGACCTTCCATAGCTCAGTGCATGGAAGTAGTAGGGTTGATGGTTGCTGCAATGGACATAGTTCCTTTTGCGCGAATTCATCTAAGACCATTACAACTGTGCATGCTGAAACAGTGGAATGGGGATTATACGGACTTGTCTCCAGTGATTCAAGTAGATCAGAAGACCAGAGACTCACTCCGTTGGTGGCTAACCCAGGATCACCTGTCCCAGGGAATGAGCTTCCGCAGACCAGAGTGGGTCATCGTCACGACCGACGCCAGTCTAGTGGGCTGGGGCGCGGTCTGGGACTCCCTGAAAGCTCAGGTTCTATGGTCTCGGGAAGAGTCTCTTCTCCCGATAAATATTCTGGAACTGAGAGCGATATTCAATACTCTCAGGGCTTGGCCTCAACTAGCAAAGGCCAGATTCATAAGATTTCAATCAGACAACATGACGACTGTTGCTTACATCAACCATCAGGGGGGAACAAGGAGTTCCCTGGCGATGAGAGAAGTGACCAAGATCATAAAATGGGCGGAGGATCACTCCTGCCATCTATCTGCGATCCACATCCCAGGTGTGGAAAACTGGGAAGCGGATTATCTGAGTCGTCAGACATTCCATCCGGGGGAGTGGGAACTCCACCCGGAGATATTTGCCCAGTTAACTCATTTATGGGGCTTTCCAGACTTGGATCTGATGGCGTCTCGTCAGAACTTCAAGGTTCCTTGCTACGGGTCCAGATCCAGGGATCCCAAGGCGACTCTAGTGGATGCATTAATAGCGCCTTGGACCTTCAACCTAGCTTACGTGTTTCCACCGTTCCCTCTCATTCCCAGGCTGGTAGCCAGGATCAAACAAGAGAGGGCTTCTGTGATTTTGATAGCTCCTGCGTGGCCACACAGGACTTGGTATGCAGACCTGGTGAATATGTCATCGGCTCCACCATGGAAGCTACCTTTGAGACAGGATCTTCTTGTACAGGGTCCATTCGAACATCCAAATCTAGCCTCTCTCCAGCTGACGGCTTGGAAATTGAACGCTTGATTCTATCTAAGCGTGGGTTTTCGGATTCTGTGATAGATACTCTGGTACAAGCCAGAAAACCTGTAACTAGAAAAATTTACCATAAAATATGGAAAAGATATATCTGTTGGTGTGAATCCAAGGGATTCTCATGGAGTAAGATCAAAATTCCTAAGATCCTTTCCTTTCTCCAAGAAGGTTTGGATAAGGGATTATCAGCGAGTTCTTTAAAGGGACAGATTTCTGCTTTATCTGTCTTGTTACACAAACGACTGGCAGCTGTGCCAGATGTTCAAGCAGTTCTTTCAGTTCTCCAAGGGGTTCCGTTTGAACCTTTACATTCCATAGATATTAAGTTGTTATCTTGGAAAGTTTTGTTTTTGGTTGCTATTTCTTCTGCTAGAAGAGTTTCTGAGTTATCTGCTCTGCAGTGTACTCCGCCCTATCTGGTGTTCCATTCAGATAAGGTTGTTTTGCGTACTAAGCCTGGTTTTCTTCCAAAAGTTGTTTCCAACAAGAATATTAACCAGGAGATAGTTGTGCCTTCTTTGTGTCCGAATCCAGTTTCAAAGAAGGAACGTTTGTTACACAATTTGGATGTAGTCCGTGCTTTAAAATTCTATTTAGAAGCTACAAAAGATTTCAGACAAACATCTTCTCTGTTTGTCGTCTATTCTGTTAAAAGGAGAGGTCAAAAAGCTACTTCTACCTCTCTTTCCTTTTGGCTTAAAAGCATCATCCGATTGGCTTACGAGACTGCCGGACGGCAGCCTCCTGAAAAAATCACAGCTCACTCTACTAGGGCTTTGGCTTCCACATGGGCCTTCAAGAACGAGGCTTCTGTTGATCAGATATGTAAGGCAGCGACTTGGTCTTCCCTGAACACTTTTGCCAAATTCTACAAATTTGATACTTTTGCTTCTTCGGAGGCTATTTTTGGGAGAAAGGTTTTGCAAGCCGTGGTTCCTTCTGTTTAGGTAACCTGATTGGCTCCCTCCCTTCATCCGTGTCCTAAAGCTTTGGTATTGGTTCCCACAAGTAATGGATGACGCCGTGGACCGGACACACCAATGTTGGAGAAAACAGAATTTATGCTTACCTGATAAATTACTTTCTCCAACGATGTGTCCGGTCCACGGCCCGCCCTGATTTTTTAATCAGGTTTGATGAATTTATTTCTTTAACTACAGTCACCACGACACCCTATAGTTTCTCCTGTTTTTCTCCTGTCCGTCGGTCGAATGACTGGGGTGGGCGGAGCCTAGGAGGGACTATATGGACAGCTTTTGCTGTACTCTTTGCCATTTCCTGTTGGGGAGGAGATATTCCCACAAGTAATGGATGACGCCGTGGACCGGACACACCGTTGGAGAAAGTAATTTATCAGGTAAGCATAAATTCTGTTTTTTCTTCGTGTGGTTGATGGGACTGAGATATCTTCAGGGCCCATAACACATCACACCATCCCACTCTCTGTCACCACATTAAAAACACACCATGAACATCTCACCTTTGATGTAATCACTTCTCCATTATACCCTATTGTGCTCGGGCTAGCTTGGTTACAGCTACACGAACCAGTTATCAACTGGAAAACATTAGATGTTCAATTAAATTCTGCTTTTTGTCAACAGACCTGTCATAAAAAATTTTTCCATAGTGTCTCTTCCACTTCAGAGACCCAGATACCAGAGATGTACAAGCAGTTTTCTGAAGTTTTCAGTAAGAAGGAAGCAGACACCCTTCCCCCACACAGAATCTACGACTGCCCTATCGAATTAAAACCTGGAACCACTCCACCCACTGGGCATTTATACCCTCTCTGCCAACCAGAATTAGATCATCTGAAAACATACTTATATGAAAACTTAAAGAAAGGGTTCATCCGTCCCTCAGTTTCACCTGCTGGTGCAGGAATGTTCTTCGTGCGGAACAAAGACCAATCTCTTCGTCCTATCATTGATTTCAGACAATTGAAAAAAATAACCATAAAAAAACGGTTCCCTCTCATTCCTGAACTCATAGAGAGGCTGAGGCATGCTCAGATATTTACTAAATTAGATTTGAGAGGGTCGTATAATCTGGTACATATTCGAGAGGGGGATGAGTGGCTTACCGCTTTCAGAACTAGGTATGGGTTGTTTGAATATCTTGTTATGCCTTTCGGCTTAACCAACGCACCCGCAACTTTCCAGTTCTTTATCAATGACATTTTCCATGACCTCCTTGACACCTGTATTGTCGTGTACCTAGATGACATTCTAATCTACTCCATAAATCAAGAAGAACACATCAAACATGTTAGTTGGGTTCTAGCAAGACTGCAAGTCCATTGGCTCTACGCCAAATTGGAAAAGTGCATCTTTCACACTAACAAAATAGAGTTTCTTGGCTATTCCATCAGCCCTAACGGGATTCAGATGCAGGACAACAAAGTTGAAGCAGTTAAATCCTGGCCCACACCTTCAACAAGGAAGGAACTGCAAAAATTCCTTGGGTTCAGCAACTACGACAGAAAATTCATCCGCAATTTCTCTAAAATAGCGAAACCCCTGACTAAATTAACTAGTGCTAACTGTACTTTCCAGTGGACAAAAGAACAGGATGAAGCCTTCAATTTTCTGAAGACTTCTTTTTCATCTGCTCCCATCCTGAAATATCCAGATCCGAACCTTCAATATATCCTAGAGGTGGATTCTTCAGGTTATGCTCTCGGCGCTGTCCTCTCCCAAAGATAGTCTCCCAAAGAACCTCTACACCCAGTTGGATTTTATTAAAAAATTATGATTTCAGCTGAAATTAACTATTCCATTGGGGATAAGGAACTTTTAGCCATTAAAAGAGCCTTTGAATTCTGGAGACATCTTCTCGAAGGTACTTCCCTACCTATAGTGATTTACACACATCACCGGAATCTAGAATATTTACAAAATAATAAAACTTTATCTGGACGTCAAGTAAGATGGAGTCTTTACTTCAGTCGGTTCAATTTTCAAATTATGTATAGGCCTGGTTCAAAAAATGGGAAGGCAGATGCACTCTCTCGACGAGATTCCCGACCTTTACAAGAAGACTCGCCTACCAGCATTATCCCTCCTACTCGTTTCCTTGTAATTTTATCTCAACAAGATAAGGAATACCAATCTGATTTATCATCAGAGGATCAAACCCTATTAGAGAGTCTAACTCTGCAGAATGGTTTCTACTTCCATGGTTCTAGACTATATATTCCAGAACGTTTCAGACAGAAAATAATCAAAGAACATCATGAACCTCCTCTAATTGGACATCCAGGTATCAAACGCACTCATGAGCTTATTGCCAGAAGTTATTGGTGGCCATCAATGAAAACCAGTATAAAAGAATATATACAAGAGTGTACAACTTGTACAGTGTCAAAACCAGAGAGAAGACCACCCTACGGGCATTTAATTCCTCAGGAAGTACCAGAGTCTCCTTGGTCTCATTTGGGAATGGATTTTATAGTCGACCTACCTCCTAGTTCAGGACAGACTACCATCTTAGTAGTAACAGATCATTTCACTAAAATGGCACATTTTATTGCTTTTCATAAGTTACCTACTTCCATAGAAACAGCTTACTTATTCCTAAACCACATTGTGCGCTACCATGGGTTACCATCCATCTTGACTACTGACAGAGGAACCCAGTTCACTTCTCGTTTCTGGAAAGCTCTCACTAAAGCACTCCAAATTGATCAACGTTTAAGCACAGCTTTCCACCCTCAGACAAACGGCCAAACTGAAAGACTTAATCAGTTGCTTGAGCAATATCTACGATGCTATTGTTCATATTATCAAAATAAATGGACTTCTTTTCTCTCCATGGCTGAATTTGCCTATAATAATACCATCAACAGCACTACAAACTACACTCCTTTCTTCGCTAACTATGGTTTTAACCCAAGATTCACTCTTCAAACTACCTCTACACATGAATCACCTTCTGTTGATGTTTTAACACAAAACCTTGCTGAAAATTTCCAACATTTACGAAACAACATCAAACATGCTCAGGCTTCACAGAAAAAAATCTATGATCTTTGACGTAGAGCTTCACCCAAATATTTGATCGGGGACTATGTTTGGTTATCAACCAAAAATATTAAAATGCACTTACCAAGTAAAAAATTGGCTGGTTTGTTCCTTGGTCCATTCAAGAGTGTACATATAATCAATGAAAATGCCCTCCGGCTTGACTTACCTGATTCTTTACCCATCCACCCGACTTTTCATGTTTCATTATTGAAACCCTACTTAGGAGATAAGCCTGATACACCCCTTCTACCTCCTTCTGCTGTACAATTAGGCACTGATGTCTATGAAGTTTGTGATCTCTTGGATTCAAGACTTTGTAATGGGGAGTTACAGTATCTGGTACGTTGGAAGGGGTTCGCCCCAGAGGATGACACTTGGGAACCTCATTTACACATTAATGCTCCGAAGCTTATTGCTCGTTTCCATAGACGCTATCCTAGTAGACCTAAATTCCAACCCGTGGTCGGCTTGCTTGAGGGGGGGGATCTGTAAGGATTCCAGTCCTGCTTTTACCTTTTGCTCCAACTCACCTCCCTCACCTGTACTTAAGGCTTCACCACGCCCCAAACAAGTGCTTAGTTGTTGAGTATTGTTGCTAAAACTCAGTGCCTGTTGCTTATAAGCTAATCCATATCAGAATAAGATTTACACTCTATACTTTAATTCCTGGATTACAAATACCAGCTGCAGTTTAGTTCCCCTAAGGATTGATTAAGAACTTGCTACATTGCAAACTTAAGGAGTCTAACTCAAGATCCAATACAACCTGTTTCAGCATATCACCTCTGCAGGACTTGATACTTTGTTTCTAAGAAAAGGATTCTACTTTCCAGCTACGGTATTTGTAAAATTTCTCCATTCCTAAGGAACGTTACTTTAAAGGCTAATAGAGTTGTCATATTATACCTGAACATTCTCAAATAGACTTTCACTCTGCAAATCTTCACTTGCAAACGGCTGCCTTAATTTAACATCTTAAGGACTTTCTCATTCATTTCCATACCGGGCCGTAATGGACCTTTTCTGACGTCACACACAGCTGTACTTAGCTCAGCGGGTCTCACCGCTCTCACTACTCACAAAGGACTCTGTTTGTATTTCACGCTGCATAACATTATTCAGTGAGTTGTGCCTTGCAGCAGGTCATGCCCCTGTCAGCACCTGCAGCTCAGTCTATCTCATGTCTCTCACGCAGCAGTGGTTTATTATTCTATCTCATGTCTCTCACGCAGCAGTGGTCTATTATCTGAAAGTTATCTTACCTATATGGGCACAATCTATATAACTGCCAAAAGTTATTGCTAACATTATTTTCCTTTTACAGTGCTATATTACTTTTATGGTATAACTATAATATATATCCATATAAAGTCTCTCTTCATTTCCTTATAAATATCACTCTGAGTTTACACAGTCTATGCTGATATAATAGCCTGTACTCCAGTTGTGAAAAATATATAATTTTATTAAGCTCTGCAGTTGTGATTCAAACAACCAAGGAACCTGATACAGGTCCATAGGAGGGAGAGGACCTCTTAAACCTGGAAGCTGCCTTGAATAAATACTGGGGGATTTTAACCAAGGACCCAGTATTGGGTAAGCTAATTGGCGATGCACCAAGGTTAGTCTTCAAAAGGGCCTCTACTCTCAAAACGATCCTTGTCCCTAGTAAGATCGTTAGGAATAGGAAGAGTCTGACCACTGATTATATATCAAGATCTGGCTCTAACATTCAAGGTGCACATAGATGTAACGTTAGGAGATGTAAATTATGTGACTATATACCTCACATGACTAAGACCTTCAAATCTAATGTTACGGGCCGGTAATATTCTATTTCTGGTCATATTTCTTGTGCCTCAAAATATGTGGTTTATCTTCTTACATGTTTATGTGGGATTCAATACATTGGACGTACCTGCAGAAGACTGAGCATCAGATGGTCTGAACATTTACGTAATATTAAAAATAATAACAAGAACCATAGTGTACCAAGACATTGTAATCTGAAACACCCTGGTAATACGAATTGTCTTACCATTACACCGATTGAATTTATTCCCAAATCTCACTTATATAATAGATTCTTCAGATTAAGGCAGAGAGAGACTTATTGGATCCATGTGTTAAAAAGCATGCATCCCAATGGTCTCAACCTCAATATAGATCTGGCAGCATTCACCTGAGGTGTAATCCACTATATCACACATTGTGATTGCATACTGAGTGCGGCTGTCATACTTACCCATAATGGTTAAATAGAATCTCAAATGCATGATTAATTTCAATATACCTTTGGTTGGTTACTGACATTTTTTGTGAAAAAGATGTATCCAACCTGTGACTGTGTTTGATAGAGATATATGAATGGAATATTTTATTATTTTTTTGGTATGGCCTGTCCTTGGGTAGGTAGTATCCCTCCTATACTCTTCTATTTGTTCTATATTTTATTTGTAATGAGTACATACTACAAATTTATGTATTACTGTACCATCTATCTTGACTATCAATACTTTCCCACAATATTAGGATCACTATAGTGATGTGTGGGGCGGTGGCTATCATAGGTCTGATAGGGAGGGCCATTTTATAGAGAGGACATGAATGAGTGTATAAGATGGACATATTGATTTCTTTTCGAATCTGTGACAATGTTTCCTTTTGGACTCTGTTATAATTCCTGAACCTTTTACTAATGTTTTGAATATATTTGTATTATATATTATCCCAATATGTCTAGGTATATACAGACAAGGTATTAATATATATGTCATGTCAGACCAGTCGGATAGCAGGCTGTTGTTTTCCTCCCGAGACTTGGGAGCGTCATATTACGCTTTTGGAGGTGTGTAGCCGGCCTGCGATCCGATTGGCTGTTTAAGGTGATATACAATATATTTACAGGGAGTGCAGAATTATTAGGCAAGTTGTATTTTTGAGGATTAATTTTATTATTGAACAACAACCATGTTCTCAATGAACCCAAAAAACTCATTAATATCAAAGCTGAATAGTTTTGGAAGTAGTTTTTAGTTTGTTTTTAGTTATAGCTATTTTATGGGGATATCTGTGTGTGCAGGTGACTATTACTGTGCATAATTATTAGGCAACTTAACAAAAAACAAATATATACCCATTTCAATTATTTATTTTTACCAGTGAAACCAATATAACATCTCAACATTCACAAATATACATTTCTGACATTCAAAAACAAAACAAAAACAAATCGGTGACCAATATAGCCACCTTTCTTTGCAAGGACACTCAAAAGCCTGCCATCCATGGATTCTGTCAGTGTTTTGATCTGTTCACCATCAACATTGCGTGCAGCAGCAACCACAGCCTCCCAGACACTGTTCAGAGAGGTGTACTGTTTACTGTTCAGATCAGGTGAACAAGGAGGCCATGTCATTAGATTTTCTTCTTTTATACCCTTTCTTGCCAGCCACGCTGTGGAGTACTTGGACGCGTGTGATGGAGCATTGTCCTGCATGAAAATCATGTTTTTCTTGAAGGATGCAGACTTCTTCCTGTACCACTGCTTGAAGAAGGTGTCTTCCAGAAACTGGCAGTAGGACTGGGAGTTGAGCTTGACTCCATCCTCAACCCGAAAAGGCCCCACAAGCTCATCTTTGATGATACCAGCCCAAACTAGTACTCCACCTCCACCTTGCTGGCGTCTGAGTCGGACTGGAGCTCTCTGCCCTTTACCAATCCAGCCACGGGCCCATCCATCTGGCCCATCAAGACTCACTCTCATTTCATCAGTCCATAAAACCTTAGAAAAATCAGTCTTGAGATATTTCTTGGCCCAGTCTTGACGTTTCAGCTTGTGTGTCTTGTTCAGTGGTGGTCGTCTTTCAGCCTTTCTTACCTTGGCCATGTCTCTGAGTATTGCACACCTTGTGCTTTTGGGCACTCCAGTGATGTTGCAGCTCTGAAATATGGCCAAACTGGTGGCAAGTGGCATCTTGGCAGCTGCACGCTTGACTTTTCTCAGTTCATGGGCAGTTATTTTGCGCCTTGGTTTTTCCACACGCTTCTTGCGACCCTGTTGACTATTTTGAATGAAACGCTTGATTGTTCGATGATCACGCTTCAGAAGCTGCATCCCTCTGCAAGATATCTCACTATTTTTGACTTTTCTGAGCCTGTCAAGTCCTTCTTTTGACCCATTTTGCCAAAGGAAAGGAAGTTGCCTAATAATTATGCACACCTGATATAGGGTGTTGATGTCATTAGACCACACCCCTTCTCATTACAGAGATGCACATCACCTAATATGCTTAATTTGTAGTAGGCTTTCGAGTCTATACAGCTTGGAGTAAGACAACATGCATAAAGAGGATGATGTGGTCAAAATACTCATTTGCCTAATAATTCTGCACTCCCTGTAGATATATTGATTTTTATTATGTTTTATTGCTTTTAGACAAGTCCGATATTTAGATCGTCATGCCAGGTCAATTGGATTAGCAGGCAGTTACAGTTGATTGCTATCGATGTCCCTCTTAGAGCTACTGAGCGTCATATGACGCTGCTGGAGGTGTGTAACGTACCTGAGATCCGATTGGCTGTTGGACATGATTTAAAGGAGCATGTTTATGTAAGGTTAGAACAGCCTGATGAAACAGCAGTACTATTGCTGAGAAACGCATTGCATTGTTTTTATTATGTATTAAAGGAATTACACTTTTAACCACAATCTCGCTCCTGGACTTGTTTTAATTTACCACTTGAGATTACGGTCTCTATGTTCGTTGTGGCTTCCGAGGGGCCCTGCTGATTGGTCCACCTGATTCCTACCCACGCTGGACGTTTTTGGACGCCTCCCCCAGTCTTACGGGCAACTACCTTGAGTCCCGTGCTGCCTAGAACGGCACTCCGGTTGTGCCTCCGGATCTGGTGAGTTGCCACCCTGTGGGGTCCGGTTTTCTTGGATATCGCCTACCTGTTTAGATCCTACTACTCGATGTTGGCGCCTCTTTTTTCCCTCTAGGATTCATCTGCTTTTTAGCAAGCAGTTTTTGGCAGAAAAGTCGTTCAGGCTGCAGTGTCGGCTAAATAAGAACTGTCAGAAAAATTGTCCCACCCTTTCTGTAACATAGACTATTAACTTGGGCATTAATCCCATATGTTACGTAGGAATGTGGACCATCATCATTTTATGATAAAAAACAAAATGTATGCTTACCTGATAAATTATTTTCTTTTGGATTGATGATGGTTCACAGGCCTCACCCATTTTAATTTTTGGTTAACTGTTCTATTGACACCTTTAGAGACCCTGATTTGACTTTTCTTCCTTTTCTCTACTTGGCTATGTATAAAACTAAGAGAAAGATGGGAGGGTTTTAAAACTCTTGTATGGGTACTTGACCTCCTCCTAGTGGCGGGAAATATATTCCATATGTTATGGAGGACTGTGGACCATCATCATTCCTAAAGAAAATCATGTATCAGGTAAGCATGAATTGAGTTTTTTCATCATTAATTAGGTAGTACTAGTAGGCAAAAACCTTGCTTTTATGAAATCACAGAGAAACAAATTTATTGCATATTATATAATCTTATGATTTTAATGAAGTTAATATTCTTGTATCTGTTCAGAAAACAAAAGGTTTTCATGGAAGAACCCAGTATCTTGGAAACGGTTTGGTTATAAACCTCAACCATCTAAGTGCCAACATGGAAATATGGAAAATTATTCTACTCAAAGAATCTTATCAGCTAGACTTCACACAATTAAAAGACTCCAAAATGAGCTATATGATCTACAACGCACACTGGAATCAGTCAATGTAGAAAATAAGGTGCTAAAACGTCTGCAATATCGCCATGTCAAGGCTTTAGAGAAATATGAGAGCACAGAGAATGATTTGCAACAGCTATTAACACACCATAACAATGAAGTCAAGATGCTAAAGCAACTTTTAAGAAATTCTCAAGAGAAAGAACGGTATGCATCTAAGAAACTTAAAGATACAGAAGGAGAATTATTGAGAGAAACGGACAATGTGTATAGACTTCAAAAACTTTTAGAAGATAAAAGCCTTGCCGAGAGAGCAGAACTTAGCCACAGATTATCTGTTCTGTTAGCAAAGAGGGATGAAGATAATGACAAAATTAAGGTAAAATGCGTTTTACTTTTACATTTAAATATCTTATTGAAAATAGAAGTAGTTTCATGGAAAGTCAGAAATATATGTGCTTGAATGCTCATTTTTCCTACAGTGATAGTTTGGCTACTATTCTATTCTACAAAGTTAGGATGGATGAATACACTAATTTCATACTCAAAAGTAGTTCCTTAAAAGCTTTGTATGTTTTCTCCTTTTTAAGAAAACTCGCACAAAAATGTCTAATCTGCAAAAGATACATGACTTTTTACAGCAATGTTTTTCCATCTTTGCTGTAATGCTTCATTCATTACTTGTGGTTATTAAGAACCTGGCCACCAGGAGGAGACAAAGACAACCCAGCCAAAGGCTTAAATACCTCCCCCACTCCCCTCATCCCCAGTCATTCTTTGCCTTTCGTCACAGGAGGTGGGCATAGAAGTGTCAGAAGATTCGGAGTAGTCTCTTATGGAGGGTAGTACTCTTCGAAATGGGACTGGAGTTTTAAGTAGTCCTGTCAGTCTCTCAGTGAGTGCATGGATGAATGTTAGAGTCCAGAGATGCAGGGAGAGTCTTTCTGCGAAACCATCCCGACTCCGATTAACAACTCCATAATCAATCAGCGTTGAAGAGTTTCGCTGCCTGCTTTTCTGCTCTTAAGTCCATCAGGCCCATTTATCAAAGGGCTTGCGGACCTGATCCGACACTGCGGATCAGGTCCGCAAGACCTCGCTAAATGCGGAGAGCAATACGCTCTCCGCATTTAACATTGCACCAGCAGCTCACAAGAGCTCCTGGTGCAACGCCGCCCCCTGCTGACTCGCGGCCAATCGGCCGCCAGCAGGGGGGTGTCAATCAACCCGATCGTATTCGATCGGGTTGATTTCCGGCGATTCCTGGCGGACAGGGTTATGGAACAGCGGTCTTTAGACCGCTGCTTCATAAGTTGTGTTTCTGGCGAGTCTGTAGACTCGCCAGAAACACGGCCCTTCAAGCTCCGTACGGAGCTTGATAAATGGGCCTGATTGTCAGGAGCGATGCTACTACCCTGTCACACTTGAAAGGCCGTGCTCCTGTTCCACAGCATAGATTCTGGTAAGATAGTTTAATTTATACACATATGATAACGTAAGAAGTCAGGGTCACAGTGTGTCTCCTTTTATCTGTAATAGAATCAAGGGCAATTCCCTCGGAAAGGGGGTTATTGAACAGGGGGGGATTTGTGCATAATATTATTTTTATTGTGTTTAATGCTGCGACATGTGTGAGATTAGGCTCTGTCAGTGTGTGAACAGTCAGTTTTTCTTAGTGAGAGATTGACACAGGCCTTTTTTTGGTGCGTTTTCTCTTTAGTGCAGGGACGTTCCTGCATGGCACTCCATGTGACCGGGTGTGGCCTCTTTAACTTTCTCTCTTTTGACCGGCATTTGTAGGAGACGAAGCGGGTTCTCTGTGGTCCGGGTCATATGATGTGGTGAGAGCCTTGGCCATTGGGATATAAAGGTGCCATTTAATTCCTATCTAGTCCGCAATAAAGATGCAAACTATGGAGGACTCTGATATGTTAGAGGGTATTCCCTCTTTAATTAAACCAAATAACTGTGTCTATTGTGAGGAGGTTCCGGTTGATCCGCCTGCTCAACTTTGTTTCACATGCTTTAATAAAATTGCAATATCTATAAAGAATAAGATATTTAGTACTACTGAGCCTTCCACCTCTGAGGGTTCTCTGTCCCGCGAGGTGCGTTCTCTACACTCATCTCCAATTGCACATGCAGCTCCCCAGGGCACTACTAATTCTCCTGCGGGAGGGGCCCTTTGGTTGCAAGATTTCGCTGACCAGTTACAAACGGCGGTTTCTGCGGCCTTCAATGCCTTACCACGCCCTGCTAAGCGCAAGCAAAAGGTGAAACATAGCTATCCATCTCAGGGGTCATTTACTCCGCTGGATGTCTCTGATAGATTATCCGCTGATGAAGATGACTCCGACTCTTCGGAGGATGTTTTTTCTGAATCGGCGTCTTCTAGACCTCCGTATGTGGAGGAGCCAGACTTTAAATTTAAGATGGCGCATTTGCGCTTTCTGCTGAAAGAGGTGCTTGCTACGTTGGAGGTTCCTGAACTGAAACTGCCAGGCTACATAGGATTTACGAGGACAGGGTGGTGCCTCAAGCTTTCCCGGTCCCCATTAAAATGGCTAAAAATGAATGGGAGAAACTTGGTTCGTCCTTTTCCCCCTCTACTTCTTTTAAAAAGCTATTCCCTGTTCCGGACTCGCAGCTTGAGCTGTGGGGAGCCATTCCTAAGGTGGATGATGCTATCTCCACGCTCGCTAAGCGCACGACTATCCCGCTCGAAGATAGCTTTTTGTTCAAGGTGCCCATGGATAAAAAAATTGGAGTCCATGTTGAGAAAGATCTTCCAACTCACGGGGTTCTGTCTGCTATGGTTGAGGGGGAGACCCCCCTCGAGGAGATACAGGAACGAATTTAGGCCTTAAGGGTAGCTCATTGGTTCATCTGTGATGCAAATATGCAGATTATTTGCCTGAATGCCAAGACATCAGGTTTTTCTGTTCTAGCCCGTAGGGCTCTGTGGTTAAAGTCATGGTCCGCTAACATGACTTCCAAGTCTAGATTACTTTCCCTCCCGTTTAAAGGGAAGGTTCTTTTTGGTCCAGGCCTGGACTCTATCATATCCACGGTCACGGGTGGCTAGGTCGCTTTCCTACCACAGGATAAGAAGAATAAGCCTAAGGGGTCTACTTTTCGTCTCAACGCCAGCAGCCTGCCGCGAAAACAGAGCAGTCCAAGGGATCTTGGAAACCAGCTCACTCTTGGAAAAAAAACAAGCAGAGGAAGATGCCCGCCAAGAAAAAATCGGCATGAAAGGGCGGCCCCCGATCCATCTCTGGATCGCTTAGGGGGGAGACTCTCTCTTTTGCGGAGGGCTGGATAAGAGGCATTCAGGACCCCTTGGGTTCTGGAGGTCTTAGCCCAGCGTTACAGGATAGGTTAAAAGACTCATCCACCCAAAGGAAGATTCCTCCTGTCAAACCTATCAAGTCCAGAGAAGAGAGACGCTTTCCTATGATGCATGAGGGATCTCTCCTCTCTGAGTAATTTTCCCAGTCCCTCTAGTAGTAAGAGGTCTGGGGTATTATTCAAACCTTTTTGTGATCCCAAAAAGGAGGGCACGTTTTGCTCAATTATGGACCTAAAGTGTCTAAACAAGTTTCTGTCCCATCATTCAAAATAGAGACGATCAGGTCGATTCTGCCCCTAGTTCAAGAGGGACAATTCATGATGACAATAGATTTGAAGGTTGCTTACCTTCACGTACCAATCCACAGGGATCACTTCAGGTTCCTAAGATTCACATTTCTGGACCAACACTTCCAGTTTGTGGCCCAACCATTCGTTCTGGCGACTGCCCCAAGAGTCTTTACGAAGGTTCTGGGAGCGCTGCTCGCGGTGACGAGAGCCAGAGGTATTGAAGTGGCTCCTTATCTGGACGATATCCAGGTCCACGCTCCGTCCTGCAGTGTCACGGATGAACACTCAAGTGCTCTTCTCCTTCGATCCCACGGATGGAAGATAAACAAAGGAAAGAGTTCCCTGATTCCCAGCAACAGGGTGGAATTCCTGGGTACGATAATAGATTCCTTATCCATGAAGATATTCTTGACAGATCAGAGACGTTGCAAGATTGTGTCCAGCTGTCTTGCCCTTCAGACCTCCTCAAGGACATCTGTGGCCAGGTGTATGGAGGTGATTAGGCTCATGGTATCCAGCATAGATGTCATTCTATATGTCAGGTTCCATCTCAGGCCTCTTCAGTTGTGCATGTTGAGACAATGGAACTGTGATCACTCAGATCTATCCCAACAGATATCTCTCTTGGTGGATCCGTCCGGGTCAACTGTTCCAGGTGACATCCTTCCTGAGACCATCCTGGGAGATTATGACCACGGAGGCAAGTCTATCAGGATGGGGAGCTGTTTGGGGTAGCAGAAAGGCACAGGGCAGGTGGACTCGAGAGGAGTTGAGTCTACCGATAAATATTCTGGCTCTCCGAGCGATATTCAATGCTCTGAGGGCTTGGCCCCCTCTGGGGTCGTCCCGATTCATCAGGTTCCAGTCAGACAACATTACCTCGGTGGCTTACATAAACCATCAGGTGGGAACGAGAAGCTCCCTAGCCATGAAGTAAGTATCTCAGATTCTGGAATGAGCAGAGATCCACAATTGTTCGCTCTCAGCGATCCACATTGCGGGCGTGGACAACTGGGAAGCGGATTTTCTCAGCAGACAATCGTTTCATCCGGGAGAATGGTCTCTCCATCCCGAGGTGTTCGCAGAGATCTGCAACAGATGGGGGATGCCGGAGATGGACCTCATGGCTTCCAGCCTCAACTTCAAGCTACCCAGATACGGGTCGTGGTCTGGGATCCCCAGGCATAGCCGATAGATGCCATAGTGGTGCCCTGGGATTTCAACCTACTTTACATTTTTCCACTGTTACCACTCTACTTCGGGTAGTGGCCCGCATCAAGCCGGAGCAAGCTTCGGCTAGTCTGATTGCTCCGTCGTGGCCGCAGAGGACATGGTTTGCAGATCTGGTGGGGATGTCATTGTCTCCTCCATGGAGGTTACCCTGTTGCAGAGATCTCCTGGTTCAGGGTCCATTTCTACACCAAAATATTGATTCTCTGAGGCTGACTGCGTGGAGATTGAATGCCTAGTCTTAGCCAAGAGGGGATTTTCGGAGAGAGTGATTGATACTCATTTAGGCCAGGAAGCTGGTCACTCGTCACATCTATCATAAGGTGTGGAGGACCTACTTGTCCTGGTGTGAGGAACGTGGATATCACTGGCACAAGGTTAGGGTATCCAGGATTCTGGATTTTCTCCAGAATGGACTGGATAAGGGTCTTGCTGCTAGTTCCTTAAAGGGTCAGATTTCGTCTTTATCTATACTGCTACACAAGAAGCTAGCGGAGCTTCCTGATAGTCAGTCCTTTGTTCAGGCTCTGTCTAGGATTAGACCTGTCTTTAGAAATTCTGATCCTTCTTGGAGCTTAAATTTGGTTCTTAAGATTTTGCATTTGTTGTGTGGTCAGGGAAGCGCAGGGGGCAGAGGGCCTCTTCCACTTCACTGTCTTTTTGGTTGAGGAGCATTATCCGTTTGGCCTATGAGACAGCTGGACACAATCAATTGAATTGGCATTGTTCATCTTGGGACAGCTGAGCCTAGTAAGGATATCCCAAGAACTTTCCAAAAGACCTCTAGGATACCGGAGGAAAATATACCATGTGCAATTATTGCCCCTGGTCTGAAGGGAGATCCGGGTCTAGGAGAGGTATTGACAGGATCCTAGACGTTGCCAGAAGCAAGCAAGCAAGCAAGCAAGCACATTCTGACTTCTGCATCACACTTACCTGATACGATTGCGCTTGTAAGTAGATTACCTTGAGGGAAGCTTCATGTGACACCTTTTACCCTCTGTGCACGGATTTTCTATGTTACAAACTTAATCACTTCACTGTCCTTTGTCTGATCTCACGTCATTATTTCTCTTGTAAGGTGTATCCAGTCCACGGATCATCCATTACTTGTGGGATATTCTCCTTCCCAACAGGAAGCTGCAAGAGGATCACCCACAGCAGAGCTGTCTATATAGCTCCTCCCCTAACTGCTACTACCAGTCATTCTCTTGCAGCTCTCGACAAGATAGGAAGTAGCTAGAGAGATGTGGTGAATTTATGTAGTTTATCTTCAATCAAAAGTTTATTTTTTTCAAATGGTTCCGGAGTTGTACTGTTTTAGCCTCAGACAGAAAGTTGAAGAAGAGTCTGCCTGTGGTTTTTGATGATCTTAGCAGGTTGTAACTAAGATCCATTGCTGTTCTCACACATAACTGAAGAGATGAGGTAACTTCAGCTGGGGGAATGGCGTGCAGGGTCTCCTGCTATGAGGTATGTGCAGTTTAAATTTTTCTAGAGAAATGAATATGCTAGAAAATGCTGTTAATACCGGATTTATTTAAGGTAAGCCTGATTACAGTGATTTAATAACGACTAGTATCATGCTTGCTGTAAAAGGTAATATTCTTATTACTTTCTCACATTACTGAAAATAAGATAACGTTTGCTGGAAGTGTTTAAACGTTTTTTTCTACATATTGGTGATAAAACTTTATTGGGGCCCAGTTTTTCCACATGGCTGGCTAGATTTTGCCTAGGGATAGTTTTTTATGGCCCTCTTACTGTGAGTACAGGTTGGGAGGGGCCTAATTTCAGGCCTAAATCGTGCAGTAGTTTTTGCAGCTTGAGACTTCCAGCTTCCCTGAAGGAGTCCCCTGAACACTTAGGACCTCTACAAAGGGTTTTTGTGCCTTCAAAAGTCGTTGTATGAGCAGGTAGGGCCACAGCAGAGCTATGGCAGTTTGTTGTGACAGTTAAAAAACGTTTATATCGTTTTTTTGATCCAGTTTTGAAACTAAGGGGTTAATCATCCCTTTGCAAGTGGGTGCAATGCTCTGTTAGTCTATTATACACACTGTAAAAAATTTGTAAGATTTACTGCTTTTTATCACTGTTTTTCAATTTCTGACAAAATTTGTTTCTCTTAAAGGCACAGTACCGTTTTTATTTTTTGCTTGTTTACATTTATCAAAGTGTTTTCCAAGCTTGCTGGTCTCATTGCTAGTCTGTTTAAACATGTCTGACATAGAGGAAACTCCTTGTTCATTATGTTTAGAAGCCATTGTGGAACCCCCTCTTAGAATGTGTACCAAATGTACTGATTTTACTTTAAGTTATAAAGATCATATTCTGTCTTTAAAAGATTTATCACCAGAGGAAATTGACAAGGGGGAAGTTATGCCGACTAACTCGCCCCACGTGTCAGAACCTTTGACTCCCGCTCAAGGGACTCCCGCTCAAGTGGCGCCAAGTACATCTAGCGCGCCCATGGCGTTTACTTTACAAGACATGGCGGCAGTTATGGACCATACCCTTACAGCGGTATTGTCCAAACTACCAGGGTTACAAGGAAAGCGAGACAGCTCTGGGACTAGAAAAAATACAGAGCTCTCTGACGCTTTAGTAGCTATGTCTGATATCCCCTCACAATATGCAGAAGCTGAGGCAAGAAAGCTTCTTTCTGTGGGTGATTTTTCTGACTCGGGGAAGATGCTTCAACCTGATTCTGATATGTCTACATTTAAATTTAAGCTTGAACACCTCCGCGTGTTGCTCAGGGAGGTTTTAGCTACTCTGGATGACTGTGACACCATTATAGTGCCAGAGAAATTGTGTAGATTGGATAAATACTATGCAGTGCCTATTTACACTGATGTTTTTCCAATACCTAAAAGGTTTTCAGAAATTATTACTAAGGAATGGGATAGACCAGGTGTACCATTCTCTCCCCCTCCTATTTTTAAGAAAATGTTTCCAATAGATGCCGCTACACGGGACTTATGGCAAACGGTCCCTAAGGTGGAGGGAGCAGTTTCTACCCTAGCTAAGCGTACAACTATTCCCGTCGAGGACAGTTGTGCTTTCCTAGATCCAATGGATAAAAAGTTAGAGGGTTACCTTAAGAAAATGTTTATTCAACAAGGTTTTATTCTCCAGCCTCTTGCATGCATTGCCCCGGTCACTGCTGCTGCGGCCTTCTGGTTTGAGTCTCTGGAAGAGGCCTTACAGGTAGAAACTCCATTGGATGATATACTTGATAAGCTTAAAGCGCTTAAGCTAGCCAATTCATTTGTTTCTGACGCCATTGTTCATTTAACCAAACTAACGGCTAAGAACTCAGGTTTTGCTATACAGGCGCGTAGGGCGCTAAGGCTTAAATCCTGGTCAGCTGACTTTCTTCAAAGTCTAAGCTTCTCAACATTCCCTTCAAGGGGCAGACCCTATTCGGGCCTGGACTGAAGGAGATCATTTCTGATATTACTGGAGGAAAAGGTCATGCCCTTCCTCAGGATAGGTCTAATAAATTAAGGACCAAACAAACTAATTTTCGTGCCTTTCGAAACTTTAAGACAAGCGCGGCATCAACTCCCTCTAATGCAAAACAAGAGGTCCAAGCCGGTCTGGAGACCTAACCAGGCCTGGAACAAAGGTAAGCAGGCCAAGAAGCCTGCTGCTGCCTCTAAGACAGCATGAAAGATCAGCCCCCGATCCAGTAACGGATCTAGTAGGGGGCAGACTTTCTCTCTTCGCCCAGGCTTGGGCAAGAGATGTCCAGGATCCCTGGGCGTTGGAAATTGTGTCCCAGGGATATCTTCTGGACTTCAAAGCTTCTTCCCCAAAAGGAAGATTTCACCTCTCACAATTATCTGCAGACCAGATAAAGAGAGAGGCATTCTTACATTGTGTTCAAGACCTCCTAGTTATGGGAGTGATCCACCCAGTTCCAAAGGAGGAACAGGGGCAAGGCTTCTATTCAAATCTTTGTGGTTCCCAAGAAAGAGGGAACCTTTAGACCAATCTTAGATCTCAAGATCCTAAACAAATTTCTTAGGGTCCCATCTTTCAAGATGGAGACTATTCGAACCATCCTACCTATGATCCAGGAGGGTCAATACAGGCTTGGAACAAGGGGAAACAGGCTAAAAATCCTGCTGCTACCTCTAAGACAGCATGAAGGAGCAGCCCCCGATCCGGAAACGGATCTAGTAGGGGGCAGACTCTCTCTCTTCGCCCAGGCTTGGGCAAGAGATGTCCAGGATCCCTGGGCATTGGAGGAGGAACAGGGTCAGGGCTTCTATTCATATCTGTTTGTAGTTCCCAAGAAAGAGGGAACCTTCAGACCAATCTTAGATCTCAAGATCCTAAACAAATTTCTCAGGGTCCCATCTTTCAAGATGGAGACTATTCGAACCATCCTACCTATGATCCAGGAGGGTCAATACATGACTACCGTGGACTTAAAGGATGCTTATCTTCACATTCCGATACACAAAGATCATCATCGGTTTCTCAGGTTCGCCTTCCTAGACAGGCATTACCAGTTTGTGGCTCTTCCCTTTGGGTTAGCTACGGCACCAAGAATCTTTACGAAGGTTCTGGGGTCACTTCTGGCGGTCCTAAGGCCGCGGGGCATAGCAGTAGCCCCTTACTTAGACGACATTCTGATACAGGCGTCGAATTTCCAAATTGCCAAGTCCCATACGGACATTGTTCTGACATTCCTGAGGTCTCATGGGTGGAAAGTGAACGAAAAGAAGAGTTCTCTATCCCCTCTCACAAGAGTTTCCTTCCTGGGAACTCTGATAGATTCTGTAGAAATGAGGATTTACCTGACAGAGGACAGGTTGTCAAAACTTCTAAATTCCTGCCGTGTTCTTTATTATACTTCTCGCCCTTCGGTGGCTCAGTGTATGGAAGTAATCGGCTTAATGGTAGCGGCAATGGACATAGTTCCGTTTGCCCGCCTACATCTTAGACCGCTGCAACTCTGCATGCTCAGTCAGTGGAATGGGGATTACACAGATTTGTCCCCTCTACTAAATCTGGATCAAGAGACCAGGGATTCTCTTCTCTGGTGGCTAGCTCGGGTCCATCTGTCCAAAGGTATGACCTTCCGCAGGCCAGATTGGACAATAGTAACAACAGATGCCAGCCTTCTGGGCTGGGGTGCAGTCTGGAACTCTCTGAAGGCTCAGGGGTCGTGGACTCAGGAGGAGGCACTCCTTCCAATAAACATTCTGGAACTAAGAGCGATATTCAATGCTCTTCAGGCTTGGCCTCATCTAGCGGTAGTGAGGTTCATCAGATTTCAGTCGGACAACATCACGACTGTAGCTTACATCAACCATCAAGGGGGAACAAGGAGTTCCCTAGCGATGTTGGAGGTTTCAAAGATAATTCAATGGGCAGAGATTCACTCTTGCCATCTATCAGCTATCCATATCCCAGGAGTAGAGATCTGGGAGGCAGATTTTCTAAGTCGTCAAACTTTTCATCCGGGGGAGTGGGAGCTCCATCCGGAGGTGTTTGCACAGTTGATTCAACGTTGGGGCAAACCAGAACTGGATCTTATGGCGTCTCGCCATAACGCCAAGCTTCCTTGTTACGGATCCAGGTCCAGGGATCCCAAGGCAGCGCTGATAGATGCTCTAGCAGCGCCTTGGTCCTTCAACCTGGCTTATGTGTTTCCGCCGTTTCCTCTGCTCCCTCGTCTGATTGCCAAGATCAAACAGGAGAGAGCATCGGTAATTTTGATAGCACCTGCGTAGCCACGCAGGACTTGGTATGCAGATCTGGTGGACATGTCATCCTTTCCACCATGGACTCTGCCTCTGAGGCAGGACCTTCTACTTCAGGGTCCTTTCAACCATCCGAATCTACTTTCTCTGCAGCTGACTGCTTGGAGATTGAACGCTTAATTTTATCAAAGCGTGGTTTCTCCGAGTCGGTCATTGATACCTTAATACAGGCGCGAAAGCCTGTCACCAGGAAAATCTATCATAAGATATGGTGTAAATATCTTCATTGGTGTGAATCCAAGGGTTACTCATGGAGTAAGGTCAGGATTCCTAGGATCTTATCTTTTCTCCAAGAAGGATTGGAGAAGGGTTTGTCAGCTAGTTCCTTAAAAGGACAGATTTCTGCTCTGTCTATTGTTTTGCACAAACGTCTGGCTGACGTTCCAGACGTGCAGGCGTTTTGTCAGAATCAAACCTGTGTTTAAACCTGTTGCTCCGCCTTGGAGTTTAAATTTAGTTCTTAAGGTTCTTCAAGGGTACCAAACCTGTTTTTTTTACCTAAGGTAGTATCTAATAAAAATATCAATCAGGAGATTGTTGTACCGTCACTGTGTCCTAATCCTTCTTCAAAGAAGGAATGTCTTTTACACAATCTTGACGTGGTTCGTGCTTTAAAGTTTTATTTACAAGCTACTAAAGATTTTTGTCAAACATCTGCATTGTTTGTTGTCTACTCTGGACAGAGGAAAGGCCAAAAGGCTTCAGCAACTTCTCTTTCTTTTTGGTTAAGAAGTATAATCCGCTTAGCTTATGAGACTGCTGGCCAGCAGCCTCCTGAAAGAATTATAGCTCATTTCACTAGAGCGGTAGCTTCCACATGAGCTTTTAAAAATGAGGCTTCTGTTGAACAGATTTGTAAGGCGGCGACTTGGTCTTCGCTTCATACTTTTTCAAAGTTCTATAAATTTTATACTTTTGCTTATTCGGAGGCTATTTTTGGGAGAAAGGTCTTGCAGGCAGTGGTGCCTTCCGTTTAAGCGCCTGCCTTGTCCCTCCCTTCATCCGTGTCCTATAGCTTTGGTATTGGTATCCCACAAGTAATGGATGATCCGTGGATACACCTTACAAGAGAAAACATAATTTATGCTTACCTGATAAATTTATTTCTCTTGTGGTGTATCCAGTCCACGGCCCGCCCTGTCATTTTAAGGCAGGTGTTTTTTATTTTTAAGCTACAGTCACCACTGCACCCTATAGTTTCTCCTTTCTCTTGCTTGTCTTCGGTCGAATGACTGGTAGTGGCAGTTAGGGGAGGAGCTATATAGACAGCTCTGCTGGGGGGGATACTCTTGCAGCTTCCTGTTGGGAAGGAGAATATCCCACAAGTAATGGATGATCCGTGGACTGGATACACCACAAGAGAAATAAATTTATCAGGTAAGCATAAATTATGTTTTTTCTTTGGATACTATTGTTTCTATATTTGTATTTGCTTTTGTAATTTCTGGTGTGTATAGAAACTGAGTGCAACATAACATATCAATTCATCTTGAGATATATGCATCCATATATATATATATTCTTTACTAGAATTATGGATTAATGCCATGCATATGAAGTGAATCGTAGTACTCAAATATTTATATATTTCTACTCCACTTTGTGTTCTTATAGGATTGTAGTATCTATACGTAGTGCTGGGTACAGATCCAGTTCTTTATTCTCTCTCTCTCTCTCTTTCTCTCTTTCTCTTTCTCTCTTTCTCTCTCTCTCTTTCTCTCTCTCTTTCTCTCTCTCTCTTTCTCTCTCTCTTTCTCTCTTTTTCTCTCTCTTTCTTTCTCCATTTTTAAATAGAGGCATTTTTGCAATACATTTAGTAACCTAGTAGATAATGTTAAAAGAAGACACAAGTTAATTGAGTTCAACATATACCATTCCTACCTGATTTAAACTAAACAATTAAACTTACATTAATACAATTAGAAAGTTAACTTACTTTTGCTCACAAATTAAGGGAAATTAGCACTCTTTTCAGTATTTACAAACAGTATAGCTTTATTAATTTCAAAAAGTGTGTGTGGCTAATACACACACTGCCACAGCATAAATAGTGCAGAAAAAATATCAGGTAAACCTCATGCATACAAAGCAATACTAAAAATCGAAACTTATACAGTTAGTGTCCCAAAGTTTGCAATTCATATCAACAGGTTTCTATCAATATACCAGACCAGCAACACCCTATGGCAATCACAGACCCCTAAAGAATCACAGGAGGGTAATGTGTGCTCCGTATAATATTGGGATCTATGCTATCTGACATGCAAGAAACCAAATAAAATACCTTATACATCAAACATAAATAACCAGGCAACAGTGTACTAGAATTCAGGTGTATACATTCTTTTAAAGGAGCAGTATACAGCAATTTTCTTTCCTAAGATATGTTGATTCCACGGCTTGAGTTATTATTGTTGGGAATATCTCTCCTGGACAGCAGGAGGAGGCAAAGAGCACCACAGTTAACCTATTAAGTATCACTCCCTTACCCATAACCCCCAGTCATTCTCTTTGCCTTCGGTGCATGGAGGAGGTGAAGTTTAGGTGTTTGAAGAAAAATTTTGATTTAATCTACAAGCAAGTTTTGGGGTATAGCTGTATTCCATGTCATTCCTTGCAGTCGGGTAGTGGTGGCTTTAGAGCAGTTAGGAACTTGTTAAGAGGTACTTACTGCGTTTTCCTAACAATTGCTTCCCTAGTTTAGAAAGATAGAGTTGTCTACTCTGTTCTTCACAGAGACCTTTGAAAAAGAAAGAACTGTGTCTTCTCATACCTTGTAACTGTCTACATGCCGGACAGCGGAGCAGATAAGTGCTTTTTCTTCCAGTTGGGGAGACCATGCACTTAACAAATTAAAACACACTGCTTTTTTATTGGGACATAGATAATCCTGTTGTATGGGTTACACTGGGGCATGAAGCAGGCACTGTAGCATGTATGAGACTAACATTTAAACTCTTTTAAAAAGAAAGGGTAAAATGTTTTTATTAGGCTTTATTTTTTGACACATATTTACTTGATAAAGCAAGTTTAAACTGAAAGTAAGGCTGAATTCTCTATTTCAGCAGTTTATTCATTTCCCCTTTGCTTTAAAATAAAACGATGCAATATTTTAAACAGTCAGGTTTGAAAAAACGTATATTTCTGGTACTCAGTGTACCAGGAAGTGGTGCCTCTCTGTGTCGCAGCAGTAATTTGAGCTTGGCAGTTGCAGTCACATGACCGGCTTTACTTCATAACGTTTCTGAGGAAAAGATTGATTTTCTCCATTGCTGTGTGATCCGGTCTTAATTGGTAATTGAGGTGTGGGGTTGCCTGAGGGGTATTTTAGAAGTTTATTTGATGTTTATTAAATGTTGTTTCTTAACTTTTCTCACCTAATTTTAGCTGGCCCAAGCCTTAATAGTATCACATGCAGTGCCCTGCAGTTCCTCTATAACTCCTAGTGGAGTTTATTTAAAAGCAGAAATTGCTGCCCAGGTATCTTCAGCCGTATCTGCGGCATTAGCTACCATTCAAGATTACAAGGAAAATGCAAGAGGAAATCTAGAAATTTAGAAAGTAAGGTGCCTGTCCTCAGTTCTGCTTCACAAGTTGCCCTTTCTCATAAGTCTGATGAGGAAGATGCATCGGGACTTTCTGAGAGTGAAATTTCAGTTTCAGACAGTATAGTTCCTTCTTCTGAGACTGAGGTGGTATCCTTCAGATTTATGCTTGAACACCTTTGTGTATTTTTAAAGGAGGTTTTAGCTACTTTAGATGACTCCGATACTCCTGCCGTTGTCACTCCTAAGAAATCTAGTAAACGTAATAGTTTCTTTGATGAACCTTCCACTTCGGAGGTTTTTCCTGTGCCGGACCATGCTAGGAAGATTATCTCACAGGAAAGGGAAAACCCAGGGGTGTCTTTTTCCCCATCTCCCATATTTAAGAAAATGTTTCCTGTCGAGGACTCCATTATAGACCCTTGGTATACTGTACCCAAAGTTGAAGGGGTCATTTCCACTCTGGCTAAGAGAATCAGTATTCCTATTGAGGATAGCTGCTCTTTTAAGGATCCGATGGACAAGAAGGAGGCTTATTTGAAAAAGATTTATGTTCATCAAGGTCTCCAATGGCAACCAGCGGTGTGTATTGCCACCGTGACTAGTGCGGCATCTTATTGGTAGAGACTTCCGTGGATGAAATTCAAAATAGGATTAAAGCTCTTAAGTTGACCAATTAATTTATTGCAAATACCATTTTACATGTTGTTAGACTAGGAGCTAAAACCTCTAGTCTCGCTATCCTAGCCCGCAGGGCATTATGCTTGAAATCCTGGTCTGCAGACGTTTTCTCTAAAGTCAAGCTTCTGCCGATTCCTTACAAGGGCAAAACCTTGTTTGGACCCGGTTTCGCAGAAATTATCTCTGATATTACGGGTGGAAAAGGGTCTTTTTCTACGTCAGGATAAGAAGAATATGCCTAAAGGACGTCAGAGTAATTTTCGTTCCTTTCATAACGTCAGAGGAAAGCCTTCCCCTTCTTCCAAGCAGGAACAATCCAAGTCTTCTTGGAAACCCAATCGGTCTTGGAAGAAGGGGAAACAATCAAAGAAACCCGCAGCTGATTCCAAAGCAGCATGAAGGGTTTGCCCCTGATCCGGGATCGGATCAGGTGGGGGCAGACTTTCTCAGTTCTTTCAAGCCTGGATACATGTCCCAGATCACTGGAGTGTGGACATAGTATCCCAGGGTTTCAAATTGGAATTTAAGACTTTTCCTCCCATAGGCAGATTCCTTCTCTCAAGATCATCTGCAGACCAGATAAAGAGAGGCGTTCTTGAAATGTATACATCATCTTTCCTCCCTGGGAGTGATAGTTCCAGTGCAGGAACAGGGTTTCGGGTTCTACTGTAACCTATTTGTGGTTCCCCAAAAAGAGGGAACTTTCCGTCCCATTATAAACTTGAAGTGTCTAAACAAGTTTCTCAAAGTTCTATCCTTCAAGATGGAGACTATATGCTCAATTCTTCCTTTAGTACAAGAGGGTCAGTTCATGACAGCCATAGACCTAAAGGATGCGTTTCTTCATGTTCCTATTCACAGGGACCATCACAGATTCCTGAGATTTGCTTTGCTGGACAAACATTTCCAGTTTATGGCCCTCCATTTGGTCTAGCCACGGTTCTGGGTGCTCTTTTGGCAGTGATCCATTCTCGTGGAATTGCTGTGGCACCCTATCTGGATGACATATTGGTTCAGGCGCCATCTTTTCAACAAGCAAAATCCCTCAAAGATATATTGTTGTCTTTTCTTCGTTCCCACGGATGGAATGTGAATCTGGAAAAAAGCTCCCTTTCCCCAGCTACAAGAGTAGTGTTCTTAGGGACCATAATAGATTCTCTATTGATGAAGATTTTTCTGACAGAGGTCAGGAAAAACAAAATCCTTTCCTCTTGCCTCTCTCTTCAGACTACTGCTCATCCTTCAGTGGTTCAATGTATGGAGGTAATCGATCTGATGGTGGCTTCTATGGACATCATTCATTTTGCTCAATTCCATTTGAGAGCTCTCCAGACGTGCATGCTCGGACAATGGAATGGCAACCATGAGGATCTATCTCAGAGAATAGAGTTAGATCAGTCGTCAAGAGATTCTCCCCGTGGTGGATTTCTCAGGAACATCTGCCTCAGGGTACATGCTTTCGGAGACCTTCCTGGGTGATCGTGACCATGGACGCCAGCCATGGTCACGATAAAGCTATCTTGATGTTTATTAGGGGTATATAGGTTAACAAGAGTAATTGGTTTGCCAAAAATCTAAAATGGCCATTATTCATTTGTTAGCACATTTTAAGCCTTTTGAATTTTGTGTTAGGATAATAAGGTCCTGCTGAATGTTATCACTAATGGGAAGAATTTAAATAAGTTCCTGTGTAACAGATTCTTGACAACTTCCATATATTCATATATTCATAAGTTGAGTACACATAACTAAAAATAAAAAAAACATTTGAAAAACATGGAATATATTTTCCAAAACCTGAAGACACTGAATCCAAATTTTTTCTTTTGGGATTCAGATAGAGCATGCAATTTTAAGCAACTTTCTAATTTTCTCCTATTATCAAATTTTCTTCATTCTTTTGGTATCTTTATTTGAAATGCAAGAATGTAAGTTTAGATGCCGGCCCATTTTTAGTGAATAACCTTGGTTATTCTTGCTGATTGGTGGATAAATTCATCCACCAATATAAAAGTGCTATCCAGAGTTCTGAAACAAAAAATAAGCTTAGATTAGCGCTGCAGAATCTGCTGGCGCTCTATAAATAACCGATAATAATAATTATAATGCCATCTTTTTCAAATAAAGATAGCAAGTGAACGAAGAAAAATTGATTATAGGAGTAAATTAGAAAGTTGCTTAAAATTGCATGCTTTATCTGAATCACGAAAGAAAAAAATTGAGTTCAGTGTCCTTTTAAGGTTAACATATCACAACAAAGGAGAAATATTCTTCCAACTGGTATAGAATAAATACATTATACATTGGTAGTAAGAGGATTTAGTGATGTTAGCCTCTTACTACTGTGCTCTTATATTTATGTCAGTCTAGACTTGCCTTCAATGGCACATAAGACTACAAAGTGAAAATTTGTTATAATCATTCTTCTAAATGACTATCTAAATATAGAAAAGAACTATAATCAATACTCAAACTGTTAGAACTTGCAAAGGGTATCACATTAATCACAGCGTAAAAAAGGATATCATATAACATGACAGGATTCATCTCTTCTCAGCTACTTGGATTTGTGAGGCAGGTAATTGTTTGCGTGTTTTCTCTTGCTGGACTTTCTGCCATTCTTTCCTCTGAGGGAGAGGGATAGAGCTGCTTTCTGTTGCTTGTTCGATATTGGTTGTGTGTGTATCTTCATCTTCTGGCGGAGGTATGTTGAGGTCTTTGCTGACATTGTGAATGTCTCAGGGTGAGAAGCATGTAATGCGTCTTCCCTTCCAAACGACTATCAGGTGAAAGGGGAATCCCCATCTGTAAGGTATGTTCATCTTCCTGGGGAGCATGGTGAGAGGTTTTAGCTCTTTACACTTAGCAAGAGTCCTTTGGGAAAGATCTGCATGCATTTGAATATCAGCATTTTCATATTTAATGGGCTGTTGTTCTCTAGCAAGCCTCATTAGTTCTTCTTTAACCTGGAAATTTGTGATCTTGACTATTACATCTCTGGGAGGCTGTTTATCCGTTGGTTTAGGGCGAAGTGCCCTGTGGGCTCTGTCTATATCAATCTTAGATGGTATCTCTTCTTGTTTGAGAGTATTAAAGAAATCTTGCAGGTATTGTTCTAGGTTGGATGGAGGGATGGCTTCAGGGTTACCCCTTATTAGGATGTTATGTCTCCTGCTTCTGTTTTCTGCATCATCCACTTTTTCTTCAAGATCTTGAATTGTGGTATTTTGTTTGCGAATGATGTTGTGCAACTCTGAAATGGTTGTGGTATGAGTATCTGGTTTTCAATTGCCTCAACTCTGTGACCAATCTCTGAGATTTCCTTTTTTAGATCACAAACTTCCTCCTTTATGCACTGCTTAACTTGCGTGATTGGTGTAGAAATGTATTTTCTTTCCTAAGACACAGAGAGTCTACAACGTCATTCCAATTACTAGTGGAATATTCACTCCTGGCCAGCAGGAGGAGGCAAAGAGCACCACAGCAAAGCTGTTAAGTGTCACTTCCCTTACCCATAACCCCCAGTCATTCTCTTTGCCTCTGTCAATGGAGGAGGTAAAGTTCAGTGTCTGAAGATTTATTTCCTTTTCTGGGTACTTTTCCCTGCAAGCAAGGATTTGGGTTTAGCTGTGTCCACGTCAATCTCTTGAGTAAGAGTAGTGGTGGCTTTTAAACAGTTAGGAAGTGGTGAGGTGGTCCTTGCTTGGTTTCCTAACACAATTGCTGCCCTAGTCATTGAAAGCCAGAGTTTGTTACTCTGTTCTTTCTTTTTCTACAAGTCTCTGTGAGGAGTATGTGTCCTTTCACACCTTGTAAGCTGTCGTCCTGCCTGACAGCTGGATTGCAGGTAAGTGCTTTTGTGTTCTAGGTATTGGAGACTTGCACTGAAGAAGATTTAGCTGCAAATGTTATTTCGGACATGTTATATCCTTTAAATAGGATATGTATAGGCAGGGTGCAGGCACTTTTCAAATGTGACTTGGAGACTGTGGGGTTAATCTTTTCTTTATGGAGATAAAGTATATCCCTTATTATTATTATTATGGTTTTATTTGTGGCTCAAATATGGGTATGTTATGTATTTTTTTATTTCAATAGGTATGTGGGATTGTTTGACAAGTGAAAGACTGTTAAAGGCTAATATCGTTCTTTGAAATAAAACGGTCAGTTTTCAGAAACGTGCGCTTTTATTTTTAGCTGCGCAGTTTCTTGCTGGATGGTCATGTGACCCGCTCTTCCGCATTCAGATTTCTAAGGGGAGCGGCATCTTCTATGTTCTGACATCTCCTGTGATTACTTGATCGGCAGGAGAGTCCTGTGACGTTTCCCACTACCAGCTTTGTTACCGGAGGTCAGGTAGGGCACCTCAGTATGTCTGAGGTGTAGAGGGCCTGCTTTTGAATTTGTTAGGCTATCTTTTTATAGCGTTATACGTTCTGAGGGTAAAGAATCTCTTAAAGTGACAGTAGTTTTTTTTTTTTTCTCAATTATTTTTGGGAATCTTTTATTGAATAATATGGATATGGATGAAGACTCCCTTTCTTTTGATAAATGCTTATGTCTAGAGGCACACATTGTTTTGCCTATGCAATTTTGTGCTGCATGCTTAGCTAGAACTATTCAAAGTAAAGATAAATTGTTGCCCTCTGAGCCCGATGTTTCTCAGGATGATGCTGTTCAGGCAATGCCACAGCTTTCTCCTCAAACGTCCCAAGCCACAATGGCGTCACATACAGTGCCCTGCAGTTCCTCTCAGCCTTCTGGAGGAATTTATTTGCCATCAGATTTTGCAGAACACAGATATCTTCTGCGGTATCTGCAGCATTATCTGCTTTTATCATGTTGGGGAAGCACAAGAGGAAATCTAAACATATTTCTGATAGTAAGGTGTCTGTCGCCTCTGCTGCTGCGAAGGTTGACCTCCATCCTAAGTCTGATGAGGAGGATACCTCGGTAGCTTCTGAGGGTGAAATCTCAGATTTGGACAGAATAATTCCTTTGACTGACTCTGAAGAGGTAAACTTCAGATTTAAGCTTGAACACCTCCGTGTACTGTTAAAGGAGGTACTGGCTACTTTGGACGACTCATATTCTTCTGTTGCTGTCATCCCCAAGAAATCTAGTGAACTTAACAAATACTATGATGTTCCTTCCACTGTGGAAGCTTTTCCTGTTCCAGACCGTGTGTCTGAGATCATTGCACAGGGATATCTTTCTCCCCGTCTCCCATTTTTAAAAGATGTTTCCTGTTGCTGACTCCATTCGATACTCATGGCGCACAGTGCCTAGGGTAGAAGGGGCTATTCATACTTTGGCTAAGAGAACCACTATTCCTATTGAGGATAGCTGTTCCTTTAAGGATCCCATGGACAAAAAGCTGGAGGCTTATTTAGAGAAATGTATGTTCATCAGGGTCTACAATGGCAACCTGCAGTCTGTATAGCCACAGTAGCAAGTGCAGCATCTTATTGGTGCAATGCTTTGTGAGAGTTGGTTTTAGAGGAAGCTACTTTGGAGGAGATCCAAGATAGGATTAAGGCCCTCAAACTAGCCAATTCCTTTATTTCTGATGCAAACATGCAAGTCATTAGACTTGAAGCCAATATGTCTGGCTTCACTGTTCTAGCCCACAGGGCTTTGTGGCTGAAATCTTGATCAGCTGATGTTACCTCCAAGTCTAAGCTTCTGTCGCTACCTTACAAGGGTAAGATCCTTTTTGGTCCTGGTCTGGCAGAGATAATTTCTGAGATTACAGGTGGAAAGGGGTCCTTTCTACCACAAGACAAGAAGAATAGACCTAAGGGGTGTCAAAATTCTAATTTCTTCCTCTTCCAAGCGGGAGCAGTCCAAGTCCTCTTGGAGACCCAATCAGTCTTGGAATAAGGGGAAACAATCAAAGAAGCCATTATCTGGGACTAAGTCAGTATGAAGGGTCCGCCCCCGGTCCGGTATTGGATCTAGTGGGGGGCAGACTTTCCTTTTTTCAACAAGCTTGGATACGCAATGCCCCAGACCCTTGGGCTGTGGACATAGTATCCCAGGGTTACAAAATAGACTTTATGACTTGTCCTCCAAGGAGCAGATTTCTCCTCTCAAAGATTATCTGCAGTCCAGGTAATAGGAGAGATTCTTAAACTGTGTAAAGGACCTTTTCTGCGTGGGAGTGATTGTTCCAGTTCCACTAAAGGAACAGGGCCTAGGATTTTATTCAAATCTGTTTGTGGTTCCCAAAAAAGAGGGAACTTTTTGTCCCATTTTAAACCTAAAATGTCTCAACAAATTTCTCATGGTACCGTCCTTCAAAATGGAAACCATTTGTTCCATTCTCCCTTTTGTCCAAGAGGGTCAGTTCATGACGACTATAGACCTAAAAGGTGCGTATCTTCATGTTCCATCCACAGGGATCATCACAAATTCCTGAGATTCGCTTTCCTGGACAAGCACTTTCAGTTTGTAGCTCTTCGTTTGGCCTTGCCACAGCTCCCAGAATTTTTTCAAAAGTTCTGGGGGCTCTTTTGGCAGTTGTCAGGTCTCAGGGAATCATGGTGGTGCCTTATCTGGATGACATCTTGGTTCAGGCGCCATCTTTTCAACTAGCAGAATTTCATACAGGGATCTTGTTGACTTTTCTTTGTTCCCATGGCTGGAAAGTGAATCTGGAAAAGAGTTCCCTTGTTCCAGCTACAAGGGTGGTTTTTTTAGGGACCATCATAGATTCCCTGTCTATGAAAATTTTTCTGACAGAAGTCAGAAAAGCAAAGATTATCTCTTCTTGCCTCGCTCTTCAGTAAACTGTCCGGCCATCAGTAGCGCAATGCATGGAGGTAATTGGGCTGATGGTCGCCTCCATGGACATTGTTCCCTTTGCTCGATTCCATTTGAGAGCTCTACAAGTCTGCATGCTCAGACAATGGAATGGAAACCATTCGGATCTGTCCCAGCGGATAGATTTGGACCAGTTGATAGTCAACTCTCTTTCGTGGTGGATATCTCAGGATCATCTGTCTCAGGGAACATGTTTCCAGAGGCCCTTTTTGGGTGATTGTGACCACGGACACCAGCCTGCTAGGTTGTGGAGCAGTTTGGGACTCGCTCAAGGCCTATGGACTCGAGAGGAGTCTTCTCTTCCGATAAATATATTGGAGTTTAGAGAGATCTTCAATGCTCTAATAGGCTGGTCTCAGTTGTCTTTAGCCCGGTATATCAGATTCCAGTCGGACAACATCACCTCAGTGGCCTACATCAACCACCACAGAGGAACGGCCATGAAGGAGGGGACTTGCATTTTGCAGTGGGTGGAAGTTCATAATTTTCTTCTATCTGCCATCCACATTCCAGGAGTGGACAATTGGGAGGCGGATTTCCTGACCAGATAGGCCTTTCATCCCGGGGAGTGGGCTCTCCATCCGGAGGTGTTCTGTAGGTTAACCTTCAGGTGGGAGGTGCCGGAGTTGGATCTGATGGCGTCTCATCAGAACGCCAAGCTTCCAAGGTAAGGTTCAAGGTCAAGAGATCATCAGGCCACCCTGATAGATGCTCTTGCGGTTCCATGGGGTTTCGGTCTAGCATACATGTTTCCTCCATTTGCTCTCCTTCCACGAGTCATTGCTCGTATCAAACCTGAGAGAGTGTCTGTAATTCTAATGGCTCCTGCATGACCTTGCAGGATCTGATTTGCGTACCTACTGAAGATGTCATCTCTTCCACCTTGGAGGTTACCTCTGAGAAAGGACCTTCTAACTCAGGGTCCTTTCCTTCATCCAAATCTCATTTCTCTGAAGCTGACTGCTTGGAGATTGAACACTTAGTTCTGGCTAAGCGTGGGTTTTCTGAGTCTGTCATTGATACTATGATTCAGGCTCGCAAGCCTGTTACTCATAAGATTTAACATAAGGTATAGCGTAAATACCTTTATTGGTGTGAATCAAAGGGCTACTCTTGGAGTAGGGTCAGAATTCCTAGAATTTTGTCTTTTCTTCAGGATGGTCTGGAGAAAGGGTTGTCAGTCAGTTTTCTGAATGGTCAGATTTCTGCATTATCTATTCTTTTACATAAGCGTCTGGCGGATGTGCCAGATGTTCAATCTTTTTGTCAGGCCCTTTTTAGAATCAGGCCTGTGTTTAAATCTGTTGCTTCTCCATGGAGCCTTAACCTAGTTCTTAGAGTTTTGCAGCAGGCTCCGTTTGAGCCAATGCATTCCATAGATATTAAGCTGTTATCTTGGAAGGTTTTATTTCTTGTTGCTATTTCTTCTGCTCGGAGAGTTTCAGAACTCTCGGCTTTGCAGTGTGATTCGCCTTACCTTATTTTTCATGCGGATAAGGTGGTCCTTCGTACTTGAGATTTCTCCATAAGGTGATTTCAGATAGAAATATTAATCAGGAAATTGTTGTTCCTTCTCTCTGTCCTAATTCTTCCTCTCATAAGGAACATCTGTTGCACAATTTGGATGTGGTGCATGCTCTAAAATTCTACCTACAAGCTACTAAGGATTTTCGTCAGTCTTCTGCCCTGTTTGTTTGTTTCTCTGGAAAGCATAAGGGTAAGAAGGCTACTTCGATTTCCATCTGGTTGAGAAGTATGGTTCGTTTTGCTTATGAGACTGCTGGACAGCAGCCTCCTGAGAGACTTACAGCTCACTCCACTAGGGCTGTACCCTCTTCTTGGGCTTTCAAAAATGAAGCTTCTGTGGAACAGATTTGCAAGGCTGCAACTTGGTACTCTCTGCATACTTTTTCCAAATTCCAAGTTCTTCAAGCGATGGTGCCTTCTGTTTAGGTCTGCCTGTCTTATTCTCCCTTCCTATTTAATTCTGTGTCCTCTAGCTTGGGTATTGGATCCCACTAGCAATTGGAATGACATTGTGGATTCTCCATGTCTTAGGAAAAAAAAACAGAATTTTTGCTTACCTGATACATTTCCTTCTTTCCAGACATGGAGAGTCCACGACCCCACCCTTTAGATTAGACAGTAATTTTTTACTAAACCTCAGACAACTCTACACCTTTGTGTTATCTTCTTTTACCACTTAATAGCTTCGCTGTGGTGCTCTTTGCCTCCTCCTGCTGGCCAGGAGTGAATATCCCACTAGTAATTGGAATGACGTCTCCATGTCCGGAAAGAAAGAAATTTATCAGGTAAGCATAAATTCTGTTTTTTTAAGGAATCGTCTCAAATAGTGCTGTAGGTTCAGTTATAGTATCTGGTAGATTCCGTATCTGAATCAGAAGATGAGAAAGCTGTTGCAGGGTCATGTTCTTCCGCTGTAGTAGTGATAGTGGATTTTGCTTCCAGCGATTTGAAAAAGTTGTTTACTGATGGTGTAGGCGGTTGTCTTTGCTTGGGGCCTTTGCCCTGTTTGTTAGGTCTTTTAGGAGACATTTTATTATTAGCTATTCAGGAGTATTTCTTTAGATTTTTTACCTCAAGTTGTTGGTGCCGTGTATAATTTCACTCAGAGTCTGTCTGATAAAGCTTGCACTTTTAGAGCATATAGAGGTATTGCTGGGAGAAGGGCTCCATATATTAATGCTGTTGCAAAGTAGCAAATTTGTTTTATACCATATCAGAGATCTCACATTCATCCAGATGTTCTTTTCTGTTCATTAATCTGCTTTGAATTCTGTGTATTGTCATATAGAGAAAAAGGGTGTATAATTATACATATCCCTTATTTATGATAGTTTTAAATCTTTATGCAGTGCAGTATTTAACTCTGATCTCTTAAAAAGTAGGCCTCAGTCGCCATCTGTGGATGTTTTGCCCAATTATATTATTCTTTCAGTGAGGAACCCCACTTTCTCTGAGTCTTCCAGGTTAAAATTATAGTGGATTGCGGGTAGGATCTGTGTTGCGATAGATTTTAAATGTAATTATCAGCTTCCTATTGCTCTTATTATTAAGCTGATGCGTGTAGCTTGTTAGGCAAGGCAAGGCCTACCTCCGGTATACCACACTCCGGTTTAGCTGCATGTGCGGTTCTGCTGACGCAGCTGTTAATTTTTGGCACTGATCTTCTCCCTGATGCAGGTCCTTACCTAGAGCTGATTGCGTTTAGAGGGTAGGTTAGGATGTCTTCAAAGCCTGCACAGAGGTAACTGCGTCGTCTGTAATGGCGCCTCCCAAGTAGCATGGATCTGCACCGTTTTGTCCGCGAATATTCACTAGTGGAACTCAAGGGTGTCTCTGTCTTCAGTGGATACTTAAATCCTGTGTAATTGAGCTTTTGGCTATTACCTATGCCATCCTCAACCAGAAAGGGCTCCTGAGCTCTCTCACACCGCGTCCATCTCCTTGGCTAGCTAGCTCCACCTCCCGATTCTTTATAATTTTTTTTATGTCATCTCTATGTTCTTTGATTCATCCTTAAAAAACCCTCTTGGTTTTGCCAACATAAAATCTGGGGCATGAGCATGACAGGAGGTATTCTACACCTTTTGTATTAAAGTTAAAGAAATATTTGACCTTGTAGACATGTCATACAATTTCCACAGGAAAAAAATCCTGTTTGTATGTAGTTAGATAGCCAGCTAGGACTTTTAGATATAAGGTTTCTGTGTACTAGTCTATCACATAAGCTAGGTGCTCTCTTAGCTGTCATACTAGGCAAATCTCCTACATCCTCTTCTTTAACTATATTTCTATCATATCCCTAGTGGCAATGATAGGTGATAATTAGCCTCATGGTGCATTTTTGCTATTTTTACTCTATCTTAGTGACTTATTTTTTGAATCTTTGTTCCATATCACATGCCTGTTCTTTAAATTTATTTAGAGCTGAACAGTTTCTATAAAGGCACAGGAACTGTCCCACTGGTATTCCCCTCATGTATGAGAAGGGTGGTGGCTAGTGGCCAGAAGTAGACTGTTAGTTGCAGTCTTTTCTCTTGTTAAGTGTAGTCAGTCCACGGGTCATCCATTACTTATGGAATATATCTCTTCCTAACAGGAAGCTGCAAGAGGATCACCCAAGCAGAGCTGCTATATAGCTCCTCCCCTCACATGTCATATTCAGTCATTTTCTTGCAGCCTAACTAAAGATAGGTCGCTGTGAGAGGTCTGTGGTGTTTTTTAACTTAGTTTATTTCTTCAATCAAAAGTTTGTTATTTTAAATGGCACCGGAGTGTGCTGTTTGTTCTCAGGCAGCATTAGAAGAAGAATCTGCCCTGCGTTTTCTATGATCTTAGCAGGACGTAACTAAGATCCACTGGCTGTTCTCATCTGAGGAGTGAGGTAACTTCAGAAAAGGGGAATAGCATGCAGGGCCCCCCTGCAAACGAGGTATGTGCAGTAAAATTATTTTTCTGAGGAATGGAATTGACTGAGAAAATACTGCCTGATACCAATGTAACGTAAGTTCAGCCTTAAATGCAGTGATAGCGACTGGTATTAGGCTGATGAGTGTGTGTACACTGAATGTATTTTTCTAAGGAATGGAATTAACTCTGAAAATACTGTTAATACTGAAATAATGTATGAGCCTTAAAGGATTACTTTCTGTTATAATTTTTAAGCTAAACAACTAACATATTAAAGTTAATAAACATTAATTAAAACCTACTGACCTATATTTTCTCCAAAACAAAGTTTCATAACGTTCTAAAAGTTATATCTTTTATTCGCCGATGATGTCATGTTATCCTGCCCACTATTTTCAGCACTGCATGTTCAAAATACTTAAACCATTAACTTTGTGTTAAAAGCGCCATTTTGAAACCTAGGTATTGTAAGCGGATTGGTACAGAGCAAAGGATACCCACAGACTGGGTTTGGAAAACAATTAAATTTGCAGACAAGATTTCTGATATACGGTAGAGATATGTTAATGAAATGCTATTGATAAAAAGCGTATTTGGGGTAGTTAGTTAGTAACAGCATCGAAAAATATTTACTTACAGTGACCCTTTAACTGCAGTAAAAGCGACTGGTAGCAAGGCTTATTAATAACACTTCATAACTTTTAAAAATGAATGTTCAAAACGTATAATGGACATGTTAATCGTTTTGTGTGAGGTACTTGGTGATAAAACTTATTGGGGCATGATTTTTACCACATGGCCATCTTTGTTTTCCTGCATAGAAAACAGTTATCTGAGCTTCCCCACTGTTGTAATATGAGTGGGAGGGCCTATTTTTAGCGCTTTTTTGCGCAGTAAAATTCATGTTTAAACATGTCTGACTCAGATGAATCTCTTTGTTCACTATGTTTAAAGGCCAATGTGGAGCCCAATAGAAATTTGTGTACTAATTGCATTGATGTTACTTTAAATAAAAGTCAGTCTTTACATGTAAAGAAATTATCACCAGACAACGAGGGGGAAGTTATGCCGACTAACTCTCCTCACGTGTCAGTACCTTCGCCTCCCGCTCAGGAGGTGCGTGATTTTGTGGCGCCAAGTACATCAGGGAGGCCCTTACAAATCACTTTGCAAGACATGGCTACTGTTATGACAGAAGTATTATCTAAATTGCCAGAATTAAGAGGCAAGCGCGATAGCTCTGGGTTAAGGACAGAGCGCGCGGATGAGGTGAGAGCCATGTCAGATACTGCGTCACAGTTTGCAGAACATGAAGACGGAGAGCTTCATTCTGTGGGTGACGGATCTGATCCAGGGAGACTGGATTCAGAGATTTCTAATTTTAAATTTAAGCTTGAGAACCTCCGCATATTGCTAGGGGAGGTATTAGCGGCTCTGAATGATTGTAACACGGTTGCAATTCCAGAAAAATTATGTAGCTTGGATAGATACTATGCGGTACCGGTGTGTACTGACGTGTTTCCTATACCTAAAAGGCTTACAGAGATTATTAGCAAGGAGTGGGATAGACCTGGTGTGCCTTTTTCCCCTCCTCCCATATTTAGGAAAATGTTTCCTATAGACGCCACCACACGAGACTTATGGCAGACGGTCCCTAAGGTGGAGGGAGCAGTTTCTACTTTAGCTAAGCGTACCACTATCCCGGTGGAGGATAGTTGTGCCTTTTCAGATCCAATGGATAAGAAATTAGAGGGTTACCTTAAGAAAATGTTTGTTCAACAAGGTTTTATCTTACAGCCCCTTGCATGCATTGCGCCTGTCACTGCTGCGGCGGCATTCTGGTTTGAGTCTCTGGAAGAGGCCATTCGCACAGCTCCATTGGATGAAATTATGAACAAGCTTAAAGCACTTAAGCTAGCTAACGCATTTGTTTCTGATGCTGTCGTACATTTAACCAAACTTACGGCTAAGAACTCCGGATTCGCCATCCAAGCGCGCAGAGCGCTATGGCTTAAATCCTGGTCAGCTGACGTGACTTCTAAATCTAAATTGCTTAATATTCCTTTCAAAGGGCAGACCTTATTCGGGCCCAGCTTGAAAGAAATTATAGCTGACATTACGGGAGGTAAGGGCCATGCTCTACCTCAGGACAGGGCCAAATCAAAGGCCAAACAGTCTAATTTTCGTGCCTTTCGTAACTTCAAGGCAGGAGCAGCATCAACTTCCTCCGCTCCAAAACAGGAAGGAGCTGTTGCTCGTTACAGACAGGGCTGGAAAGTTAACCAGTCCTGGAACAAGGGCAAGCAGGCCAAGAAACCTGCTGCTGCCCCTAAGACAGCATGAAGAGAGGGCCCCCTATCCGGAAACGGATCTAGTGGGGGGCAGACTTTCTCTCTTCGCCCAGGCTTGGGCAAGAGATGTCCAGGATCCCTGGGCGTTGGAGATCATATCTCAGGGATATCTCCTGGACTTCAAAACTTCTCCTCCACGAGGGAGATTTCATCTTTCAAGGTTATCAGCAAACCAAATAAAGAAAGAGGCGTTTCTACGCTGTGTACAAGACCTCTTACTAATGGGGGTGATCCACCCAGTTCCGCGGACGGAACACGGGCAAGGATTCTATTCAAATCTATTTGTGGTTCCCAAGAAAGAGGGAACCTTCAGACCAATCTTGGACTTAAAAATCCTAAACAAATTCCTAAGTGTTCCATCATTCAAAATGGAAACTATTCGAACCATCCTTCCCATGATCCAAGAGGGTCAGTACATGACCACAGTGGACTTAAAGGATGCCTACCTTCACATACCGATTCACAAGGATCATTATCGGTACCTAAGATTTGCTTTCCTAGACAGGCATTACCAGTTTGTAGCTCTCCCCTTCGGATTAGCTACGGCTCCAAGAATCTTTACAAAAGTTCTGGGCTCACTTCTGGCGGTACTAAGACCGCGAGGCATAGCGGTGACTCCGTACCTAGACGACATTCTGATACAAGCGTCAAGTTTTCAAACTGCCAAGTCTCATACAGAGATAGTTCTGGCATTTCTGAGGTCGCATGGGTGGAAGGTGAACGTGGAAAAAAGTTCTCTATTACCACTAGGGACTCTTATAGATTCTGTAGAGATGAAAATTTACCTGACGGAGGCCAGGTTATCAAAACTTCTAAATGCTTGCCGTGTCCTTCATTCCATTCCACACCCGTCAGTAGCTCAGTGCATGGAAGTAATCGGCTTAATGGTAGCGGCAATGGACATAGTACCATTTGCGCGCCTGCATCTCAGACCGCTGCAATTGTGCATGCTAAGTCAGTGGAATGGGGATTACTCAGATTTGTCCCCCCTGCTAAATCTGGATCAAGAGACCAGAGATTCTCTTCTATGGTGGCTTTCTCGGCCACATCTGTCCAAGGGGATGATCTTTCGCAGGCCAGATTGGACGATTGTAACAACAGACGCCAGCCTTCTAGGCTGGGGCGCAGTCTGGAACTCCCTGAAGGCTCAGGGACTATGGACTCAGGAGGAGAAACTCCTCCCAATAAATATTCTGGAATTAAGAGCAATATTCAATGCTCTCCTAGCTTGGCCTCAGTTAGCAACTCTGAGGTTCATCAGATTTCAGTCGGACAACATCACGACTGTGGCTTACATCAACCATCAAGGGGGAACCAGAAGTTCCCTAGCGATGTTGGAAGTCTCAAAGATAATTCGCTGGGCAGAGTCTCACTCTTGCCACCTGTAAGCGATTTACATCCCAGGCGTGGAGAAATGCGAGGCGGATTTTCTAAGTCGCCAGACTTTTCATCCGGGGGAGTGGGAACTTCATCCGGAGGTCTTTGCTCAACTGATTCATCGTTGGGGCAAACCAGATCTGGATCTCATGGCGTCTCGCCAGAACGCCAAGCTTCCTTGTTACGGATCCAGGTCCAGGGACCTAGGAGCGGTGCTGATAGATGCTCTGACAGCCCCTTGGGTCTTTAACATGGCTTATGTGTTTCCACCATTTCCGATGCTTCCTCGTTTGATTGCCAAGATCAAACAGGAGAGAGCTTCGGTGATTCTGATAGCGCCTGCGTGGCCACGCAGGACCTGGTATGCGGACCTAGTGGATATGTCGTCCTGTCCACCGTGGTCTCTGCCTCTGAGACAGGACCTTCTAATTCAGGGTCCTTTCAACCATCCAAATCTAATTTCTCTGAGGCTGACTGCATGGAGATTGAACGCTTGATTCTATCAAAGCGTGGCTTCTCGGAGTCGGTTATTGATACCTTAATACAGGCTAGGAAGCCTGTTACCAGAAGAATTTACCATAAGATATGGCGTAAATATTTATATTGGTGTGAATCCAAGAGTTACTCATGGAGTAAGGTTAGGATTCCTAGGATATTGTCTTTTCTACAAGAGGGTTTAGAAAAGGGCTTATCTGCTAGTTCGTTAAAGGGACAGATTTCTGCTCTGTCTATTCTTCTACACAAACGTCTGGCAGAAGTTCCAGACGTTCAGGCTTTTTGTCAGGCTTTAGCTAGGATTAAGCCTGTGTTTAAGACTGTTGCTCCGCCGTGGAGCTTAAACTTAGTTCTTAACGTTCTTCAAGGCGTTCCATTTGAACCCCTTCATTCCATTGATATCAAGCTATTATCCTGGAAGGTTCTGTTTTTGATGGCTATTTCCTCGGCTCGAAGAGTCTCTGAGTTATCTGCCTTACATTGTGATTCTCCTTATCTGATTTTTCATTCAGACAAGGTAGTTCTGCGTACTAAACCTGGGTTCTTACCTAAGGTAGTTACTAACAGGAATATCAATCAAGAGATTGTTGTTCCATCACTGTGTCCTAACCCTTCTTCAAAGAAGGAACGACTTTTGCATAATCTGGACGTAGTCCGTGCCCTGAAGTTCTATTTGCAGGCAACTAAAGATTTTCGTCAAACTTCTTCCCTGTTTGTCGTTTACTCTGGACAGAGAAGAGGTCAAAAGGCTTCGGCTACCTCTCTCTCTTTTTGGCTTTGTAGCATAATACGTTTAGCCTATGAGACTGCTGGACAGCAGCCTCCTGAAAGGATTACAGCTCATTCTACTAGAGCTGTGGCTTCCACCTGGGCCTTTAAAAATGAGGCCTCTGTTGAACAGATTTGCAAGGCTGCAACTTGGTCTTCACTTCACAGTTTTTCAAAATTTTACAAATTTGACACTTTTTCTTCTTCGGAGGCTGTTTTTGGGAGAAAGGTGCTTCAGGCAGTGGTTCCTTCTGTTTAAGGTTCCTGCCTTGTCCCTCCCTTCATCCGTGTACTTTAGCTTTGGTATTGGTATTCCATAAGTAATGGATGACCCGTGGACTGACTACACTTAACAAGAGAAAACATAATTTATGCTTACCTGATAAATTTATTTATCTTGTAGTGTAGTCAGTCCACGGCCCACCCTGTCTTTAAGGCAGATCTAAATTTTAATTAAACTCCAGTCACCACTGCACCCTATGGTTTCTCCTTTCTCGTCTGGTTTTGGTCGAATGACTGAATATGACATGTGAGGGGAGGAGCTATATAGCAGCTCTGCTTGGGTGATCCTCTTGCAGCTTCCTGTTAGGAAGAGATATATTCCATAAGTAATGGATGACCCGTGGACTGACTACACTACAAGAGAAATAAATTTATCAGGTAAGCATAAATTATGTTTTTCCTGTAATTCTCTGACTCAATTGCCTTACCATTGCTTCTGAGTTTTATATCATGGAATTTCAATTTCTCTATACTGTAGTGTTAGTTGGATGTTATAGGAATTTGTATTAAAGTCCATTACTATTTGGTTAAGAGTGTTTTCTGGTCCATCCCATAGTAACAGTATGTTATCCACATAGTGTAGCCAGAGGATGACATGCCTTTCAAACCATCTTTGCAAATACACTACATACCTTTCCCAGGCGCACAGATAGAGACTGGCATAAGTGGGGGCACAAGTTTCCCCCATTGCTGTTCTTCTCAACTGTTTAAAGATCTTACCATTGAAGCGGAAATTGTTGTTCTTCAGAACGAACTCCAAAAGAGAAATGACAAAATTAGAATGGTCCTGGTTTCTAGGTCCTCAACTTTCTTGATACATTTTACATGCCTCTATCCCTTTATTATGAGAAATGGAAGAGTACAGAGATTCGACATCTAGAGATGCTAGAATTGTTGTTGAAGTTAGGGAAACTCCATCTAATTTACAAAGTAAGTCTGCTGTATCTAATACAAATGATGTAAGAGTATTTTAGAAGGGACGTAAAAAAAGAGTCCACGTAGTTCCCCAAAGTGATGCTACCAATTCCAGCTATAATGGGTCTACCAAGTGGGTTAAAAAAATTCTTATGTACTTTAGTTATGCAGTAAAACGCCGGCATAACATAATTATGTCTTTCCCTTTAACTTTAATTGATAACATGAATAAATTTGATTGTAGTTTCTTCTACAAGATACGACGAGTCCACGGATTTCATCCTTACTTGTGGGATATTAACCTCCTGCTAACAGGAAGTGGCAAAGAGCACCACAGCAGAGCTGTATATATATATCCTCCCTTCCCTCCACCCCCAGTCATTCTCTTTGCCTGTGTTAGTAATAGGAAGAGGTAATGTTTCTTTAAAGGACCAGTCAACACATTAGATATGCATAATCAACAAATGCAAGATAACATGACAATGCAATAGCACTTAGTCTGAACTTCAAATGAGTAGTAGATTTTTTTATAATAAATTTCAAAGTTATGTATATTTCCACTCCCTTTGTACCATGTGATAGCAATCAGCCAATCACAAATGCATATACGTATAGTCTATGAATTCTTGCACATGCTCAGTAGGATCTGGTGACTCAAAAATTGTAAATATAAAAGACTGCGCACATTTTTTTTAATGGAAGTAAATTGAAAAGTTGTTTAAAATTACATGCTGTATCTGAATCATGAAAATTTAATTTAACCTGAGTGTCCCTTTAATTGTATAGCGTTATTTAAACGTTTTAAGCAGTTTAGGAAAAATTGTGCGCTTTTTATTTCTTAAAGGCGCAGTACACATTTCTTTCATGTAATTGGCAAGAGTCCATGAGCTAGTGACGTATGGGATATACATTCCTACCAGGAGGGGCAAAGTTTCCCAAACCTCAAAATGCCTATAAATACACCCCCCACCACACCCACAATTCAGTTTTACAAACTTTGCCTCCTATGGAGGTGGTGAAGTAAGTTTGTGCCAGATGACAGAGGGATGTGAAGGGAGTATTACCTATTGAATGCAATGGTCATCCTAACGGGGATCTATTTCATAGGTTCTCTGTTATCGGTCGTAGAGATTCATCTCCTACCTCCCTTTCTTTCATGTAATTAGCAAGAGTCCATGAGCTAGTGACGTATGGGATATACATTCCTACCAGGAGGGGCAAAGTTTCCAAAACCTCAAAATGCCTATAAATACACCCCTCACCACACCCACAAATCAGTTTTACAAACTTTGCCTCCTATGGAGGTGGTGAATGTCTTCTAAGTCTACTTTGCTTTCCCTTTCTTTCCAGGGTAATACATTATTTGGTTCTCAGTTGGATTCTATTATCTCAACTGTTACTGGAGGGAAAGGAACTTTTTTACCACAGGATAAAAAATCTAAAGGTAAATTTAGGTCTAATAATCGTTTTCGTTCCTTTCGTCACAATAAGGAACAAAAGCCTGATCCTTCATCCTCAGGAGCGGTATCAGTTTGGAAACCATCTCCAGTCTGGAATAAATCCAAGCCTTTTAGAAAACCAAAGCCAGCTCCTAAGTCCACATGAAGGTGCGGCCCTCATTCCAGCTCAGCTGGTAGGGGGCAGATTACGTTTTTTCAAATTCAATTCCATTCACAATCTTTGGATTCAGAACATTGTTTCAGAAGGGTACAGAATTGGCTTCAAGATAAGGCCTCCTGCAAAGAGATTTTTTTCTTTCCCGTGTCCCAGTAAACCCAGCGAAGGCTCGAGCATTTCTGAAATGTGTTTCAGATCTAGAGTTGGCTGGAGTAATTATGCCAGTTCCAGTTCTGGAACAGGGGCTGGGGTTTTATTCAAATCTCTTCATTGTACCAAAGAAGGAGAATTCCTTCAGACCAGTTCTGGATCTAAAAATATTGAATCGTTATGTAAGGATACCAACATTCAAAATGGTAACTGTAAGGACTATCCTGCCTTTTGTTCAGCAAGGGCATTATATGTCCACAATAGATTTACAGGATGCATATCTGCATATTCTGATTCATCCAGATCACTATCAGTTTCTGAGATTCTCTTTCCTAGACAAGCATTACCAGTTTGTGGCTCTACCGTTTGGCCTAGCAACAGCTCCAAGAATTTTTACAAAGGTTCTCGGTGCCCTTCTGTCTGTAATCAGAGAACAGGGTATTGTGGTATTTCCTTATTTGGACGATATCTTGGTACTTGCTCAGTCTTCACATTTAGCAGAATCTCATACAAATCGACTTGTGTTGTTTCTTCAAGATCATGGTTGGAGGATCAATTTACCAAAAAGTTAATTGATACCTCAGACAAAGGTAACCTTTTTAGGTTTCCAGATAGATTCAGTGTCCATGACTCTGTCTTTGACAGACAAGAGATGTCTGAAATTGATATCAGCTTGTCGAAACCTTCAGTCACAATCATTCCCTTCGGTAGCCTTATGCATGGAAATTCTAGGTCTTATGACTGCTGCATCGGACGCGATCCCCTTTGCTCGTTTTCACATGCGACCTCTTCAGCTCTGTATGCTGAACCAGTGGTGCAGGGACTTCACAAAGATATCTCAATTAATATCTTTAAAACGGATTGTACGACACTCTCTGACGTGGTGGACAGATCACCATCGTTTAGTTCAGGGGGCTTCTTTTGTTCTTCCGACCTGGACTGTAATTTCAACAGATGCAAGTCTTACAGGTTGGGGAGCTGTGTGGGGGTCTCTGACTGCACAAGGGGTTTGGGAATCTCAGGAGGTGAGATTACGATCAATATTTTGGAACTTCGTGCAATTTTCAGAGCTCTTCAGTCATGGCCTCTTCTAAAGAGAGAATCGTTCATTTGTTTTCAGACAGACAATGTCACAACTGTGGCATACATCAATCATCAAGGAGGGACTCACAGTCCTCTGGCTATGAAAGAAGTATCTCGAATTCTGGTATGGGCGGAATCCAGCTCCTGTCTAGTTTCTGCTGTTCATATCCCAGGTATAGACAATTGGGAAGCGGATTATCTCAGTCGCCAAACGTTACATCCGGGCGAATGGTCTCTTCACCCAGAGGTATTTCTTCAGATTGTTCAAATGTGGGGACTTCCAGAAATAGATCTGATGGCCTCTCATCTAAACAAGAAACTTCCCAGGTATCTGTCCAGATCCAGGGATCCTCAAGCGGAAGCAGTGGATGCATTGTCACTTCCTTGGAAGTATCATCCTGCCTATATCTTTCCGCCTCTAGTTCTTCTTCCAAGAGTAATCTCCAAGATTCTGAAGGAATGCTCGTTTGTTCTGCTGGTAGCTCCAGCATGGCCTCACAGGTTTTGGTATGCGGATCTTGTCCGGATGGCCTCTTGCCAACCGTGGACTCTTCCGTTAAGACCAGACCTTCTGTCGCAAGGTCCTTTTTTCCATCAGGATCTCAAATCCTTAAATTTAAAGGTATGGAGATTGAATGCTTGATTCTTAGTCAAAGAGGTTTCTCTGACTCTGTGATTAATACTATGTTACAGGCTCGTAAATCCGTATCTAGGGAGATATATTATAGAGTCTGGAAGACTTATATTTCTTGGTGTCTTTCTCATCATTTTTCCTGGCATTCTTTTAGAATTCCGAGAATTTTACAGTTTCTTCAGGATGGTTTGGATAAAGGTTTGTCTGCAAGTTCATTGAAAGGACAAATCTCTGCTCTTTCTGTTCTTTTTCACAGAAAGATTGCTAATCTTTCTGATATTCATTGTTTTGTACAAGCTTTGGTTCGTATAAAACCTGTCATTAAGTCAATTTCTCCTCCTTGGAGTTTGAATTTGGTTCTGGGGGCTCTTCAAGCTCCTCCGTTTGAACCTATGCATTCATTGGACGTTAAATTACTTTCTTGGAAAGTTTTTGTTCCTTTTTGGCCATCTCTTCTGCCAGAAGAGTTTCTGAATCATCTGCTCTTTCTTGTGAGTCTCCTTTTCTGATTTTTCACCAGGATAAGGCGGTGTTGCGAACTTCTTTTAAATTTTTACCTAAGGTTGTGAATTCTAACAACATTAGTAGAGAAATTGTGGTTCCTTCATTATGTCCTAATCCTAAGAATTCTAAGGAGAAATCATTGCATTCTTTGGATGTAGTTAGAGCTTTGAAATATTATGTTGAAGCTACTAAGAATTTCCGAAAGACTTCTAGTCTATTTGTTATCTTTTCCGGTTCTAGGAAAGGTCAGAAGGCTTCTGCCATTTCTTTGGCATCTTGGTTGAAATCTTTAATTCATAATGCTTATGTCGAGTCGGGTAAAACTCCGCCTCAAAGGATTACAGCTCATTCTACTAGGTCAGTTTCTACTTCCTGGGCGTTTAGGAATGAAGCTTCGGTTGATCAGATTTGCAAAGCAGCAACTTGGTCTTCTTTGCATACTTTTACTAAATTCTACCATTTTGATGTGTTTTCTTCTTCTGAAGCTGTTTTTGGTAGAAAAGTACTTCAGGCAGCTGTTTCAGTTTGATTCTTCTGCTTATATTTTCAGTTTTTTTCTTTATAAGATTTAAACTTTATTTTTGGGTGTGGATTTTTTTCAGCGGAATTGTCTGTCTTTATTTTATCCCTCCCTCTCTAGTGACTCTTGCGTGGAAGATCCACATCTTGGGTAGTCATTATCCCATACGTCACTAGCTCATGGACTCTTGCTAATTACATGAAAGAAAACATAATTTATGTAAGAACTTACCTGATAAATTCATTTCTTTCTTATTAGCAAGAGTCCATGAGGCCCACCCTTTTTTGTGGTGGTTATGATTTTTTTGTATAAAGCACAATTATTCCAATTCCTTATTTTTATGCTTCGCACTTTTTTTCTTATCACCCCACTTCTTGGCTATTCGTTAAACTGATTTGTGGGTGTGGTGAGGGGTGTATTTATAGGCATTTTGAGGTTTGGGAAACTTTGCCCCTCCTGGTAGGAATGTATATCCCATACGTCACTAGCTCATGGACTCTTGCTAATATAAAAGAAATGAATTTATCAGGTAAGTTCTTACATAAATTATGTTTTTCAGATCGACGATATACTCTTATATACCATTACCTCTACTGATTCTCGTTTCAGTACTGGTTTGGCTATCTACTTTATGTAGATGAGGGTATTTTGGTAAGTATGTTTTCTTTTATTTATGACACTCTCAGCTATGGTTTGGCACTTTATATGTAAAGTTCTAAATATATGTTTCTCTTACTTGGTGTATTCAGTCCACGGATTCATCCTTACTTGTGGGATATTCTCAATCCCTACAGGAAGTGGCAAAGAGAGCACACAGCAAAGCTGTCCATATAGCTCCCCTCAGGCTCCGCCCCCCCCAGTCATTCTCTTTGTCGCTCTAACAAGTAGCATCTCCACGGGAGGGTAAAGAGTATGTGGTGTTAGATTTGTAGTTTTTATTTCTTCAATCAAGAGTTTGTTATTTTAAAATAGTGCCGGTTTGTACTATTTACTCTGAGGCAGAAAGTGATGAAGATTTCTGCTGAGAGGAAAAAGATTTTAGCATGTTGTAACTAAAATCCATTGCTGTTCCCACACAGGACTGTTGAGTACAGGAGAACTTCGGTTGGGGGGAACAGTTTGCAGGCTTATACTGCTTAAGGTATGTTCAGTCATTTTTTCTAACAAGACCTGGTAGTGCTAGAAGACTGACAGAAATCCCATGAGGGAAGGTAAGCCATTTCTGAGACACTGTAGAATGTAGAATGATGGCTTCAGTTAAGGGCTTTAATACTGACAGGCACTGTGATGGGCTAAATCGATTACTTTATTAGGGTAATCTTATGTTTATTAAGCGTTTTAGACGTTGAAAACACTTTTTGGGGACTTTTTTATGCCTGGCATTTTGTAAGACAGCTAATCTGACTCAGAAAGGCCTCTTAACTCTGGAGTGATGAAGGAGGGGGCCTCATTTTTGCGCCTCAATTGCGCAGTTAATTTGCAACACAGCTCCATGCAGCTTCATGTGCAGAGCCTTTAGAGTACAGGAGGACTTCAGGGAGGCTTAATTTACACCTGCAATTAACCCTAAATGAAGGTAAAGCCACAGCAAAGACTGTGGCATCGTACTGTAGTGGGTTAAACCGGGTATTTACTTCATTTTGCTCCGGTTTGGGCATTAAGGGGTTAAACTATTTGAAAATTTGTGTGCAATCATTTCAAGGCATTAGGATCATGTGGTGAACATTTCATTAAGATCGGATGTTTTTTGATGATTTGGTAAAAAAGTGTGTGCCTTTTTATTATTTAAAGAGACATTTTAGTGTTGTCTGAGTCTGTCAAACATGTCTGAGCCTTCAGATAGACCTTGTTCTTTATGTTCAAAAGCCATGGCAGTACCCCCATTGCATTTATGTTTAAAGTGTGCAAAAACATCTAAGCATTTTAAAGATCATCCAGTGACAATTAAAAATGCTGCCCAAGATGATTCCTTAACGGAGGGTAATGAGGATAGTCCTTCTTCCTCCCCCCACGTGTCTACACCAGTTACGCCCGCGCAAGCGATGCCTAGTACCTCTAGCGCATTGGCCCCTATCACTTTACAACAATTAGCAGCAGTAATGGATAATTCCCTTGCAGCATTTTTATCCAAACTGCCAAGTTTTTCCAAGAAAGCGCGATAGCTCAGTTTTAAATACAGAGGATGAGCAATCTGAAGCTTTGGATAATTTATCTGTAGTACCCTCACAAAACTCAGAGGTTTTCTCAGCAGGCAGAGTCAGATTCCTTAGCGTTTAAATTTAAGCTGGAACACCTCCGCGTCCTGCTTAAGGAGGTTTTAGCTACGCTGGATGATTGTGACTCCATGGTGGTCCCTGAAAAATTGTGTAAAATGGACAGATATTTAGAGGTCCCTGTATACACTGAGGCATTTCCGATCCCAAAGAGGGTGGCGGATATTTTGACTAAGGAGTGGGAGAGACCAGGTGTACCCTTTGTTCCCCCACCTATCTTTAAGAAAATGTTCCCCATAAACGACCCTAGGCGGGACACGTGGCAGACGGCCCCTAAGGTAGAGGGGGCTGTTTCAACACTGGCTAAGCGTACAACTATACCAATAGAGGACAGTTGTGCTTTCAAAGATCCTATGGATAAAACATTGGAAGGATTGCTGAAGAAAATTTTTGTTCAGCAAGGTTTTCTGCTTCAACCAATTGCCTGCATTATCCCGGTAACTACTGCAGCGGCTTTTTGGTTCGAGGCCCTGGAGGAGTCGCTCCAGAGGGAGACTTCATACGATGAGGTCATGGATAGAATTCACGCTTTAAAGCTGGCTAATTCTTTTATCACTGATGCCGCTCTCCAATTAGCTAAACTAGCGGCGAAAAACTCAGGTTTTGCCATCATGGCGCGACGAGCGATTTGGCTCAAATCGTGGTCGGCGGATGTGTCGTCCAAAACAAAACTGTTAAATATTCCCTTCAAGGGGAAAACCCTTTTCGGCCCAGAGCTGAAAGAAATTATTTCAGATATCACTGGAGGCAAGGGCCATGCCCTTCCACAAGATAGGCCGTTTAAGGCCAAAAACAAGGCTAATTTTCGCTCCTTTCGCAACTTCAGGAGCGGACCTGCTGCAACCTCTGCTGCCGCAAAGCAAGATAAAGCTTCCCAGCCCAAAGCAACCTGGAAACCCTTGCAGGGCTGGAATAAGGGTAAACAGGCCAAGAAGCCTGCTCCTGCTACCAAGACAGCATGAAGGGGTAGCCCCCGATCCGGGATCGGATCTGGTAGGGGGCAGACTTTCTCTCTTTGCTCAGGCTTGGGCAAGAGATGTTCCGGATCCCTGGGCATTAGAAATAGTTGCTCAGGGGTATCTTCTAGAATTCAAGGACTCTCCCCCAAGGGGAAGGTTCCACATTTCTCGTTTGTCTTCTCGTTTGTCTTACGCTGTGTAGAAGATCTACTAACAATGGGAGTGATACACCCAGTTCCAATTGCAGAACAAGGACTGGGCTTTTACTCAAACCTGTTCGTAGTTCCCAAAAAGGAAGGAACTTTCAGGCCAATCCTGGATCTAAAAATTCTAAACAAATTCCTCAGAGTTCCGTCTTTCAAGATGGAAACCATTCGGACAATCTTGCCGATGATCCAGGAAGGTCAATATATGACTACCGTGGATCTAAAGGATGCGTACCTACATATACCTATCCACAAAGATTGTAGGTAATTTATTTTCCTTTCTTCGGCCGAAGATATATTTATCACCTGACTTGCAAGACTGGTAACCAACTTACAAAGGCAGGCCCTGGAGAGTCGCCAAATAAGCCACACACACACAGACAGGTATTCTGACAACTCCAATTTATTATGCTCGAACACACTCCTGCTATACAAAACTGCGTTCATAAAATACGGGAAGTCATTTTTACAAATATGGGCATACGACAATTTACAAACATGGGCATACGACAATTTCTTTATAAATTGTAATAATCAGCGATATATAATGCAAAAAAACATCCCCCAATATTGCGGTTTTTATTTAGGTACAAAAAAACAACATTTCACAATTATTCGTGGACAGGAAGTGTGAAGCTAGCTTTGATATTGAGAAATTACAGAAAAACAAAGGAATATAGTGTATTAAATATTTCTGTTAAAATATTTAACTCTTTGATTATATGACTATATGATTATGCAGTAATACAGTAATATAACATAAATGTCAAGGCTTTATATAGAGCCCTATTAGATATATAGGTATATATATCTCTTCACTCCCCTCTTTGATCACAAAGTAATCACAACAATGAGCACTATACACAAGTGTTTACAATGTTGGGGATCTCATATATATCATCACGCACTTCATATGTGGTTGGTATGCCTCTTAATAAATTCTCATATTCATGTTCAGTATGCCTTTCAATAATGGCCTTAATTCTCCTGCGAAGAGTGCAAGTGAGATATAGATTCCATATTGTTAACAGTATTAATATACATGCAATGATTATGAGTGGGTAGAATGACATTTGTAATATCTGATTACCTGTTGTAGACCAGCCGGTCGGCGAATCATACCAATGATGTGTTAGAGCATTCTGTATTTTTGAAGATACAGATATCAACTTGTCTTTAACAAAATGTGTTTGTATTTCACCATGAGAAATAGCTTTTTCATGTTGCTGTAATGTGTTAAACAACTCTTTCTGCCCAATCATTAATTGTAGAATCGTGGTGGAGGGCAACTGATATGAAGAAATAGGTAGGTTGTGTGGCACATAGAATGCATGTTTGTAAATATTCAGTACAGGGTGTAATAAATAGCTTCTACCTTTCCAGGTAAAAATACTAATATTAAATACACATCCAGAGAATGGCAGCTGATTATCAACCAAAGGAATATTTACTGGTACACTAGTAGACATGCATACTGTTTGGGGCGCAATCTCTATCATTACTGAGAAATTTACAGGATATACCTGCCATGTGCACGAATTAATCTCAGATGCCAATAAACATGGTTCAAAATTTGGAGAGGCATGACGACACGCCAATCCATGATCAGTCTGATCACAATGTTCAAGTGAAGATGTGGTGTTGTCGTGAGGAAATATATATTTTCCATGATATGTAGGTTTCCACCATGTCCAATTAGAATGCAACAAATTAAAAACTGGATGTGGTAATGTGAAAAATTTACAAGCTACTTTAACAATACCAGCTGTGTATGCAGTGATTGACACTAAACAAGAGTGTTTAGAAACATTACCATTATGTTCCCATTCTACGCACTTAACACTAGTAGTATCAATATGTATCCACACATCTTCATTGTTGTGTCCTATTGTTAACAAGCTGCGTAATTTATCAGTTTTGGGGATTATTAGAATGTTTTCCAAATCTAAACGTTGTTGACTCATATATACATACCGTAAACCACAAAGACTCCAACTACCACTATCTGATACCAGGTTTTCCACAGCCATAGTAAGGTTATTCAAATACCTATACATACTTGACTCAAGCTCTAGGCCTTTTCTTTGTGCCTCATAGACTGTAGGAGCCCATTGTCCTATCAAGTGTAGTGATGAGCCGATGTCTGCACCAGCGCTAGATAATTTGTTATTGATAACCTCATTGTCTATACCATTAAGGACACCAAGTGTAGTACCAGTACCCCCCAGCAAGGTGTCATACCATTCACGTCACCTGCGTGAGCGGCGGCATAAAGAGACATCTGGCGTAGAAATGTTAAGGGATATTTGTACCATTTTTGAAAATGTGGTGGTTTTTACACAAGTGTGAATCAAAGGAACAGTGGTATAGTTATGGATACTGCTGGGTACATAAGGCAGGCAATAAATCAATTTCCAATAATATGCATAGGGATATACCTCCCCCTGCACATTACTAGGCCTTATATATGTAAATACAACATAAGTACCTGTATTCCATTCTATGTCTGTATAATCGGGTGCTTGGTTTATTTTAAACGTGTGTGGTAGGAAGTAATTGTTGGAACGGAGTATATCTTTAATGTTATCATGCGTGTTTTGACTGTCCCTCAAATCCTCCAAACCTTTCAATGCCTCGGGGAGTCTAGTAGGTGTGAGTGATAAATGATAAGAAGGTTTGGGGCCTGGGGGATATGCAGTAACTTGAGTATTACACTTCTTTGAGTCTTTATTGGGCAGAAACAGGTATTGACCTAAAGGCCTGTCATAACAAATGGGCTTAATAGTGGAAGTAAGACTCAATGTCCTACATGATTTCCAATTAGTACAATTAACCTTTTTATCAGTCTCTTTTTCAGTTGACATCAAATATGTATAATTGAAATGAGTACCTGTATGCCAATCGTGTGTACTGCAGCAATCAACAGGAATATAGGGTGTCCTATGAGCATATAATGGTTTTGTATATTCATTACAGAATTGTACAAAAACATTAAGTTCTGTTGTGTCCTTTGGCATATTTATCGTATTCAAAAATACAAGATATGTGTTCTGAGGCCATGTTATCACTGTCGTTTGACTTCCCCCCTCTTGTATAATTGTTACATTAGATGACAATTCATTTTGTTTAAGAAAAAACCAAAAAGACTGCATTACCTTAAATTCTGTTGTATCGTATGTTTTTGGATCCTTTACTTTAACTATAAAGTCATTTGTCATACCCACAAACCGAAGCGGAAGATGTGACAAAAGATAACTTGTATAATTAGTGAAAGAAGTTACCTGCATGCTACAGTGTTGTGTGTCGTGATGCGGGGTTAATGTTAATACATTTGAAGTGACATTGTGACATAGATTCTTTGATGAAGATTTAAAAATAAATACTTCACATCTTTGCTTTGTCTTACACTTTTTTTGATCCATACCTTCTATGTTTATACTATAATCATGTGTAGTATAACCATTCCAAGCAAACAAATCATAACAATTTACCAGTATACCCGGAGTCCTATGTAATGGTGCAGATCTTTTGCGTCTCTCTTGGGAAATAGAGATATTTACATTTGAAGTAAATGAAGTGTCAGAACCATTTTGAAACTCTGTATTTGTATTTGTGTAATTAATGTTTCTTCTACCAAGCAAAAATTCACACTGTGGATCAAAAGATCCTGTAGCCTCAGGGTATCCATAACAGGAGAATACTATGACTGGTATGTAAGCAACCAAAAGAGCCCCAAATACCATCATCACCGTTTTGCATGGTTGGTTCATCATTACAATGGGGGGCATCCTCAAAACTTAGCTGATACTGACAAGTTCAGTATCCGTACCACTGTTAAAACTGATTGCAATCTAAATAGTAATGTTTGCCAAGGCTATGGGACAGTGTGTTAAGTGATGTGCTATATCTCTTCCTACAATATCATGCAAGTGTTTCAGAGATGCCAATTGATCACGCAACACCTCAATCTCTTGCTCCAAACGCTGCTGTTTCTCCCAGGCTAGTGTAAGCTCAGCTGTCTTTTTTTCTCTGTATTTTCTAGACGCTAATCTATTATACTGACGCTCCTTAATCTGGCGCTGACTAACCTTCTGCTGTTTAGTAATTGCAGCAAGGATCTTAGCACACCTATATGAAGTGGGAGGCGGTTCCTGATATCCCCCCAACCCAAAACCTGTCTCCACTGACCCTGTTTCAGCCCCAGCAGGTGTAGGTGTATGTAAGAAAGAAGGGCCTGCTAAAGAATCTTCCTGTATTGGTTGTGCGGCCGTTTCCTCTTCTATCAAAGGAGGAAAAGTGTAAGTAACTGCCCTCAGTGGAATGTTACTCATTAGATTCTCCTTCAAAGAAATGTATGTATAATAATACTGCGTCAAACTCCTCCTAAACTTCTCCCCTTATGTTCACTCTCTATCTAGAGATTAACATAACTTAAGGAAATAGGAACGGTAGGATTTTCACTCTCTTCGGGGGTATTATGAACTACCAGGTTGAGTACTGAGCTATAGAACAATGCCAAAAATGCCTCTCAAGTATACTCTGTATAGTTTTAGTATATTCTATGAGTTCCAGCAACTCCTCAACTAGTGCTCTCTTCTGAGCTTTTAAAACTAAACAAGTGTGATGAAATAATTGGGCCTTTTCCTGTAGTCTAGTACGAAATTTTCTCTGATACTGTGTTTTGTTATGCCTACGTATCTTACGTTTATACTCCTTTTCAGCAGTAACTGAAGATGTATATTTTTCCCTATGCCTGTTATTTAACAATAAGGAAGTTGTTTGAGTAATTGTAGTATTAGGCTCTGGCTTTGCTGAATTATCTTGTAAAAAAGTAACAAAAGATTCAGAGATCATTGGGCATAGATGTGGTAGCTATTTGGACAGTATTAATGTCAATATGTCGGTGTGATGTAGTGGCACTGGAAGTAGTAGGTGTTGGGAGTGGTACAACCTGTCTGGATAAATCAAGGGCAGTAACTTCTGGACACTGGACTAAAGGACAAACCAAAGAGTGTGCCTGCAAATTTTTTATGAGTACCCTATTAAAGCTCTGTACCTGTCCCAACTCGTGTATAAGCCAATCTTTTTGTCCTTTCAAAATGCTACTATCGTACTGGAGCTGATTAAAAAGTTCTCTTATTCTAGCACAACCCTTGTGACTGCCAAGACTTAACTTACGTCTAACCTCCTCTATAGCAGAGTCAGATACTCTTTTCTCTTGTTAAGTGTATTCAGTCCACGGGTCATCCATTACTTATGGGACACTCTCCCTCCCAACAGGAAGCTGCAAGAGGACCACCCAAGCAGAGCTGCCACATAGCTCCTCCCCTCACATGTCATACCCAGTCATTCTCTTGCAAGTCTCAACATAGTAGGAAGGCTGTGAGAGGAGTGTGGAGTTTTTATACTTAATTTTTCTTCAATCAAAAGTTTGTTATTTTAAATGGCACCGGAGTGTGCTGTTTCTTCTGTTAAGTGTGATCAGTCCACGGGTCATCATTACTTGTGGGATATTATCTGCTCCCCTACAGGAAGTGCAAGAGGATTCACCCAGCAGAGCTGCCATATAGCTCCTCCCCTCTACGCCACCCCCAGTCATTCTCTTGCACCCAGCAACTAGATAGGTCGTGTGAGAGGACTATGGTGATTATACTTAGTTTTATATCTTCAATCAAAAGTTTGTTATTTTAAAATAACACCGGAGTGTGTTATTACCTCTCTGGCAGAGTTTGAGGAAGAATCTACCAGAGTTTTGCTATGATTTTAGCCGGAGTAGTTAAGATCATATTGCTGTTCTCGGCCATCTGAGGAGTGAGGTAAACTTCAGATCAGGGGACAGCGGGCAGATGAATCTGCATAGAGGTATGTAGCAGTTTTTATTTTCTGACAATGGAATTGATGAGAAAATCCTGCCATACCGATATAATGTCATGTATGTATACTTTACACTTCAGTATTCTGGGAGAATGGTGCTTCACTAGAATTACACTGTAAGAAAGACATAAAGCTGTTTAATAACTAGAGATTATGTTTAACGTTTTTGCTGGAATGTAAAATCGTTTTCATTTACTGAGGTACTGAGTGAATAAATGTTTGGGCACTATTTTTCCACTTGGCAGTTGCTTAAATCTGTTTTTTCTGTCAGTTTCTGTTCTCCCTCACTGCTGTGTGTGTGGGGGAGGGGCGCTTTTACTATGCATCAAATATTTCAGTCAGCATTCCCTGCATGATCCGGTTCATCTCTACAGAGCTCAGGGGTCTTCAAACTTATTTTGAGGGAGGTAATTTCTCTCAGCAGAGCTGTGAGAATTATAGTTTGACTGAGATAAAAACGTTTATTCTGTAATTTGTTTCCTGCTTTCAGAAATTGTTATCTTTGCTAATGGGATTAAACCTTTGCTAAAGTTGTGTTGTTTAATTGCTGAGGGGAACAATCCTTTGCTAAAACTGTATATTCTGACAAAGATTGATGCTATAACTTAATTATTTTTACTGTTATAATTTTTTTCTGTGCTTCTTAAAGGCACAGTTCGTTTTCATATTATTTGTAAATTACTTTGAAAAGTATTTTCAAGTTGCTGTTTATTTGCTAGTGTGTTAAACATGTCTGATTCAGAGGAATATCTCTGTGCTATATGTGTTAATGCCAAAGTGGAGCCCAATAGAAATTTATGTACTAAATGTATTGATGCTACTTTAAAAAACAGTCAATCTGTACAAATTGAACATATTTCACCAAACAACGAGGGGAGAGTTATGCCGACTAACTCGCCTCACGTGTCAGTACCTGCATCTCCCGCTCAGGAGGTGCGTGATATTGTAGCGCCGAGTACATCTGGGCGGCCATTACAAATCACATTACAAGATATGGCTACTGTTATGACTGAAGTTTTGGCTAAACTACCAGAACTAAGAGGTAAACGTGATCACTCTGGTGTGAGAACAGAGTGCGCGGATAATGCAAGGGCCATGTCTGATACTGCGTCACAGTTTGCAGAACGTGAAGACGGAGAGCTTCATTCTGTGGGTGACGGTTCTGATCCAAATAAACTGGACTCAGACATTTCAAATTTTAAATTTAAGCTTGAGAACCTCCGTGTGTTACTAGGGGAGGTATTAGCGGCTCTGAATGATTGTAACACAGTTGCAATCCCAGAGAAAATGTGTAGGTTGGATAAATATTTTGCGGTACCGACGAGTACTGACGTTTTTCCTATACCTAAGAGACTTACTGACATTGTTACTAAGGAGTGGGATAGACCCAGTGTGCCTTTCTCACCCCCTCCTATATTCAGAAAGATGTTTCCAATAGACGCCGCCACACGGGACTTATGGCAAATGGTCCCTAAGGTGGAGGGAGCAGTTTCTACTTTAGTTAAGCGTACCACTATCCCAGTGGAGGATAGCTGTGCTTTTTCAGATCCAATGGATAAAAAATTAGAGGGTTACCTTAAGAAAATGTTTGTTCAACAAGGGTTTATATTGCAACCTCTTGCATGTATTGCGCCTGTCACGGCTGCAGCAGCATTTTGGTTTGAGTCTCTGGAAGAGACACTTCAATCATCCACACTAGATGACATCACACACAAACTTAAATTCCTTAAGTTAGCTAATTCATTTATTTCAGATGCCGTAGTACATTTAACTAAACTTGCGGCTAAAAATTCAGGATTCGCCATTCAGGCACGCAGAGCTCTGTGGCTGAAATCCTGGTCAGCTGATGTTACGTCTAAATCTAAATTGCTTAATATTCCTTTCAAAGGGCAGACCTTATTCGGGCCCGGCTTGAAAGAGATTATTGCTGACATTACAGGAGGTAAAGGTCATGCCCTGCCTCAGGACAAGGCCAAAGCCAAGGCTAGACAGTCCAATTTTCGTTCCTTTCGTAATTTCAAAGCAGGAGCAGCATCAACTTCCTCTGCACCAAAACAGGAAGGAGCTGTTGCTCGCTACAGACAAGGCTGGAAAACTAACCAGTCCTGGAACAGGGGCAAACAGGCCAGAAAACCTGCTGCTGCCCCTAAGACAGCATGAATTGAGGGCCCCCGATCCGGGACCGGATCTAGTGGGGGGCAGACTTTCCCTCTTCGCCCAGGCTTGGGCAAGAGATGTTCAGGATCCCTGGGCGTTAGAGATCATATCTCAGGGATACCTTCTGGACTTCAAATCCTCTCCCCCAAGAGGGAGATTTCATCTGTCAAGGTTGTCAACAAACCTAACAAAGAAGGAAGCGTTTCTACGCTGCGTACAAGATCTTTTATTAATGGGAGTGATCCATCCAGTTCCGCGGTTGGAACAAGGACAAGGGTTTTACTCAAATCTGTTTGTAGTTCCCAAAAAAGAGGGAACCTTCAGGCCAATCTTGGATTTAAAGATCCTAAACAAATTCCTAAGAGTTCCATCGTTCAAGATGGAAACTATTCGAACAATTTTGCCCATGATCCAAGAGGGTCAGTACATGACCACAGTGGATTTAAAGGATGCTTACCTTCACATACCGATTCACAAAAGCCATTACCGGTATCTAAGGTTTGCCTTTTTAGACAGGCATTACCAGTTTGTAGCTCTTCCATTCGGACTGGCTACGGCTCCAAGAATCTTCACAAAGGTTCTGGGCACTCTTCTGGCGGTACTAAGACCGCAAGGAATTTCAGTAGCTCCGTACTTAGACGACATACTGATACAAGCTTCAAGCCTTCAAACTGCCAAATCTCATACAGAGATAGTACTGGCATTTCTAAGGTCGCATGGATGGAAAGTGAACGAAGAGAAAAGTTCTCTCTTTCCACTCACAAGAGTTCCCTTCCTGGGGACTCTGATAGATTCTGTAGAAATGAAGATTTACCTGACAGAGGACAGGTTAACAAAACTTCAAAGTGCATGCCGTGTCCTTCATTCTATTCAACACCCGTCAGTAGCTCAATGCATGGAGGTAATCGGACTAATGGTAGCAGCAATGGACATAGTTCCTTTTGCACGCCTACATCTCAGACCACTGCAACTGTGCATGCTAAGTCAGTGGAATGGGGATTACTCAGATTTGTCCCCCACTCTAAATCTGAATCAAGAGACCAGAAATTCTCTTCTATGGTGGCTTTATCGGCCACATCTGGCCAGGGGAATGCCATTCAGCAGGCCAGACTGGTCAATTGTAACAACAGACGCCAGCCTACTAGGTTGGGGCGCTGTCTGGAATTCTCTGAAGGCTCAGGGACTATGGAATCAGGAGGAGAGTCTTCTTCCAATAAACATTCTGGAATTGAGAGCAGTCCTCAATGCTCTTCTGGCTTGACCCCAGTTAACAACTCGGAGGTTCATCAGGTTCCAGTCGGACAACATCACGACTGTAGCTTATATCAACCATCAGGGAGGGACAAGAAGCTCCCTAGCAATGATGGAAGTATCGAAGATAATTCGCTGGGCAGAGTCTCACTCTTGCCACCTGTCTGCAATCCACATCCCGGGAGTGGAGAACTGGGAGGAGGATTTCTTAAGTCGTCAGACTTTTCATCCGGGGGAGTGGGAACTTCATCCAGAGGTCTTTGCCCAAATACTTCGACTTTGGGGCAAACCAGAGATAGATCTCATGGCGTCTCGACAGAACGCCAAGCTTCCGCGCTACGGGTCCAGATCCAGGGATCCGGGAGCGGTCCTGATAGATGCCTTGACAGCACCATGGACCTTCAGGATGGCTTATGTGTTTCCACCTTTCCCGATGCTTCCTCGATTGATTGCCAGAATCAAACAGGAGAAAGCATCAGTGATTCTAATAGCGCCTGCATGGCCACGCAGGACTTGGTATACAGATCTGGTGGACATGTCATTCTGTCCACCTTGGTCGTTACCTCTGAAACAAGACCTTCTGATTCAGGGTCCTTTCAAACATCAAAATCTAACTTCTCTGAAGCTGACTGCTTGGAAATTGAACGCTTGATCTTATCAAAGCGTGGTTTTTCTGAGTCAGTTATTGATACCTTAATACAGGCTAGGAAGCCTGTTACCAGAAAGATTTACCATAAAATATGGCGTAAATACCTATATTGGTGCGAATCCAAAGGTTACTCTTGGATTAAGGTTAGGATTCCTAGGATATTGTCTTTTCTACAAGAAGGTTTAGAAAAGGGGTTATCCGCTAGTTCCTTAAAGGGACAGATCTCAGCTCTGTCCATTCTGTTACACAAGCGTCTGTCAGAAGTTCCAGACGTTCAGGCTTTTTGTCAGGCTTTGGCCAGGATTAAACCTGTGTTTAAAGCTGTGGCTCCACCATGGAGTTTAAACCTTGTTCTTAACGTTTTACAGGGTGTTCCGTTTGAACCCCTTCATTCCATTGTTATAAAGTTGTTATCTTGGAAAGTTCTATTTTTAATGGCTATTTCCTTGGCTCGAAGAGTCTCTGAGTTATCAGCCTTACATTGTGATTCTCCTTATTTGATTTTTCACTCGGATAAGGTAGTTCTGCGTACTAAACCTGGGTTCTTACCTAAGGTAGTCACTAACAGGAATATCAATCAGGAGATTGTTGTTCCATCCTTGTGCCCAAATCCTTCTTCGAGGAAGGAACGTCTTTTGCACAATCTGGATGTAGTTCGTGCCCTTAAATTTTATTTACAGGCAACTAAAGATTTTCGACAAACGTCTTCCCTGTTTGTCGTTTACTCTGGTCAGAGGAGAGGTCAAAAAGCTTCTGCTACCTCTCTCTCTTTTTGGCTTCGTAGCATAATTCGTTTAGCTTATGAGACTGCTGGACAGCAGCCTCCTGAAAGAATTACAGCTCATTCCACTAGAGCTGTGGCTTCCACTTGGGCCTTTAAGAATGAGGCCTCTGTTGAACAGATTTGCAAGGCTGCAACTTGGTCTTCGCTTCATACTTTTTCCAAATTTTACAAATTTGACACTTTTGCTTCCTCGGAGGCTATTTTTGGGAGAAAGGTTCTTCAGGCAGTGGTTCCTTCTGTATAAAGAGCCTGCCTATCCCTCCCGTCATCCGTGTACTTTTGCTTTGGTATTGGTATCCCACAAGTAATGATGACCCGTGGACTGATCACACTTAACAGAAGAAAACATAATTTATGCTTACCTGATAAATTCCTTTCTTCTGTAGTGTGATCAGTCCACGGCCCGCCCTGTTTTTAAGGCAGGTAAATATTTTTTAAATTATACTCCAGTCACCACTACACCCTTGGCTTCTCCTTTCTCGTTGGTCCTTGGTCGAATGACTGGAGGTGGCGTAGAGGGGAGGAGCTATATGGCAGCTCTGCTGGGTGAATCCTCTTGCACTTCCTGTAGGGGAGCAGATAATATCCCACAAGTAATGATGACCCGTGGACTGATCACACTACAGAAGAAAGGAATTTATCAGGTAAGCATAAATTATGTTTTTTCTCTCAGGCAGTATTTAGAAGAAGAACCTGCCTGCGTTTTCTATGATCTTAGCAGAAGTAACTAAGATCCACTGGCTGTTCTCGCACATTCTGAGGATTGGGGTAACTTCAGAAAAGGGAATAGCATGCGGGGTCCCCTGCAAACGAGGTATGTGCAGTAAAATATTTTTCTAAGGAATGGAATTGACTAAGAAAATACTGCTGATACCGATGTAATGTAAGTACAGCCTTAAATGCAGTAGTAGCGACTGGTATCAGGCTGATGAGTGTATGTGCAGTAAAGTAATTTTCTAAGGAATGGAATTTGACTAAGAAAATGCTGTTAATACTGAAGTAATGTATGAGCCTTAACTGCAGTAGAAGCGACTGGTAGCAGGCTTATTAATAACACTACATAACCTTTAAAATGGATGTTAAAACGTTTACTGGCATGTTAATCGTTTTTTGTGAGGTACTTTGGTGATAAAACTTATTGGGACATGATTTTTTCCACATGGCTAACGTATATTTCTGCATAGAAACAGTTAACTGAGGTTTCCCACTGTTGTAATATGAGTGGGAGGGGCCTATTTTAGCGCTTTTTTGCGCAGTAAAAATTCAGTCACAGTCTTCCGGATTCTTCCTCCATGATCCAGGACGTCTCTAGAGAGCTCAGGGGTCTTCAAAATTCATTGAGGTAATCAGTCACAGCAGACCTGTGACAGTGTGTTTGACTGTGAGAAAAACGTTAATTGTTAAATTGATTATCCGTTTTGGGTATTAAGGGGTTAATCATCCATTTGCTGGTGGGTGCAATCCTTTGCTAATTTAATACATTTACTGTGAAAATTTGGTTGCTATAACTGATTTGGTTCATTGTTATTTCAACTGTGACAGTTTTTTTGTGTTTCTTAAAGGCGCAGTAGCGTTTTTTATATTGCTTGTAAATTTATTTGAAAGTATTTTCCAAGCTTGCTAGTCTCATTGCTAGTCTGTTTAAACATGTCTGACACAGATGAATCTGTTTGTTCACTATGTTTGAAGGCCAATGTGGAGCCCCATAGAAATATGTGTACTAAATGAATTGATGTCACTTTAAATAAAAGTCAGTCTTTACCTGTAAAGTAATTATCACCAGACAACGAGGGGGAAGTTATGCCGACTAACTCTCCTCACGTGTCAGTACCTTCGCCTCCCGCTCAGGAGGCGCGTGATATTGTGGCTCCAAGTACATCAGAGAGGCCCATACAAATCACTTTGCAAGACATGGCTACTGTTATGACAGAAGTATTATCTAAATTGCCAGAATTAAGAGGCAAGCGCGATAGCTCTGGGTTAAGGACAGAGCGCGCTGATGATGTGAGAGCCATGTCCGATACTGCGTCACAATTTGCAGAACATGAGGACGGAGAGCTTCATTCTGTGGGTGACGGATCTGATCCAGGGAGACCGGATTCAGAGATTTCTAATTTTAAATTTAAGCTTGAGAACCTCCGTGTATTGCTAGGGGGGAGGTATTAGCGGCTCTGAATGATTGTAACACGGTTGCAATTCCAGAGAAATTATGTAGGCTGGATAGATACTATGCGGTGCCGGTGTGTACTGACGTTTTTCCTATACCTAAAAGGCTTACAGAGATTATTAGCAAGGAGTGGGATAGACCCGGTGTGCCCTTTTCCCCTCCTCCTATATTTAGGAAAATGTTTCCAATAGACGCCACCACACGAGACTTATGGCAGACGGTCCCTAAGGTGGAGGGAGCAGTTTCTACTTTAGCTAAGCGTACCACTATCCCGGTGGAGGATAGTTGTGCTTTTTCGGATCCAATGGATAAAAAATTAGGTTATCTTAAGAAAATGTTTGTTCAACAAGGTTTTATCTTACAGCCCCTTGCATGCATTGCGCCTGTCACTGCTGCTGCGGCATTCTGGTTTGAGTCTCTGGAAGAGGCCATTCACACAGCTCCATTGGATGAAATTATGGACAAGCTTAAAGCACTTAAGCTAGCTAACGCATTTGTTTCTGATGCCGTCGTACATTTAACCAAACTAACGGCTAAGAACTCCGGATTCGCCATCCAGGCGTGCAGAGTGCTATGGCTTAAATCCTGGTCAGCTGACGTGACTTCTAAATCTAAATTGCTTAATATTCCTTTCAAAGGGCAGACCTTATTCGGGCCCGGCTTGAAAGAAATTATTGCTGACATTACTGGAGGTAAGGGTCATACTCTTCCTCAGGACAGGGCCAAATCAAAGGCCAAACAGTCTAATTTTCGTGCCTTTCGTAACTTCAAGGCAGGAGCAGCATCAACTTCCTCTGCCCCAAAACAGGAAGGAACTGTTGCTCGTTACAGACAGGGCTGGAAAGCTAACCAGTCCTGGAACAAGGGCATGCAGGCCAGAAAACCTGCTTCTGCCCCTAAGACAGCATGAAGAGAGGGCCCCCTATCCGGAAACGGATCTAGTGGGAGGCAGACTTTCTCTCTTCGCCCAGGAGATGTCCAGGATCCCTGGGCGTTGGAGATAATATCTCAGGGATACCTTCTGGACTTCAAAGCTTCTCCTCCACAAGGGAGATTTCATCTTTCAAGGTTATCAGCAAACCAAATAAAGAAAGAGGCGTTTCTACGCTTTGTACAAGACCTCTTACTAATGGGGGTAATCCACCCAGTTCCGCGGACGGAACAAGACAAGGATTTTACTCAAATCTGTTTGTGGTTCCCAAGAAAGAGGGAACCTTCAGACCAATCTTGGACCTAAAAATATTAAACAAATTCCTAAGGGTTCCATCATTCAAAATGGAAACTATTCGAACCATCCTACCCATGATCCAAGAGGGTCAGTATATGACCACAGTGGACTTAAAGGATGCCTACCTTCACATACCGATTCACAAAGATCATTATCGGTACCTAAGATTTGCCTTTCTAGACAGGCATTACCAATTTGTAGCTCTTCCCTTCGGGTTAGCTACGGCCCCGAGAATTTTTATAAAGGTTCTGGGCTCACTTCTGGCGGTGCTAAGACCGCAAGGCATAACGGTGGCTCCGTACCTAGACGACATTCTGATACCAGCGTCAAGTTTTCAAATTGCCAAGTCTCATACAGAGATAATTCTGGCATTTCTGAGGTCGCATGGGTGGAAGGTGAACGTGGAAAAGAGTTCTCTATTACCACTCACAAGGGTTCCCTTCCTAGGGACTCTTATAGATTCTATAGAGATGAAAATTTACCTGATGGAGTCAAGGTTATCAAAACTTCTAAATGCTTGCCGTGCCCTTCATTCCATTCCACACCCATCAGTAGCTCAGTGCATGGAAGTAATCGGCTTAATGGTAGCGGCAATGGACATAGTACCATTTGCGCGCCTGCATCTCAGACCGCTGCAATTATGCATGCTAAGTCAGTGGAATGGGGATTACTCAGATTTGTCCCCTCTACTAAATCTGGATCAAGAGACCAGAGATTCCCTTCTCTGGTGGCTTTCTCGAGTCCATCTGTCCAGGGGTATGACCTTTCGCAGGCCAGATTGGACGATTGTAACAACAGATGCCAGCCTTCTAGGTTGGGGCGCAATCTGGAACTCCCTGAAGGCTCAGGGATTGTGGACTCAGGAGGAGAAACTCCTCCCAATAAATATTCTGGAATTAAGAGCAATATTCAATGCTCTTCTAGCTTGGCCTCAGTTAGCGACACTGGGGTTCATCAGATTTCAGTCGGACAACATCACGACTGTGGCTTACATCAACCATCAAGGGGGAACCAGGAGTTCCCTAGCGATGTTGGAAGTCTCAAAGATAATTCGCTGGGCAGAGTTTCGCTCTTGCCACCTGTCAGCGATCTATATCCCAGGCGTGGAGAACTGGGAGGCGGATTTTCTAAGTCGCCAGACTTTTCATCCGGGGGAGTGGGAACTTCATCCGGAGGTCTTCGCTCAACTGATTCATCGTTGGGGCAAACCAGATCTGGATCTCATGGCGTCTCGCCAGAACGCCAAACTTCCTTGTTACGGATCCAGGTCCAGGGACCCGGGAGCGGCGCTGATAGATGCTCTAGCAGCCCCTTGGGTTTTCAACATGGCTTATGTGTTTCCACCATTTCCGCTGCTTCCTCGCCTGATTGCCAAGATCAAACAGGAGAGAGCATCGGTGATTCTGATAGCGCCTGCGTGGCCACGCAGGACCTGGTATGCAGACCTAGTGGACATGTCGTCCTGTCCACCATGGTCTCTGCCTCTGAGGCAGGACCTTCTAATTCAGGGTCCTTTCAACCATCCAAATCTAATTTCTCTGAGGCTGACTGCATGGAGATTGAACGCTTGATTCTATCAAAGCGTGGCTTCTCGGAGTCGGTTATTGATACCTTAATACAGGCTCGGAAACCTGTTACCAGAAAAATTTACCATAAGATATGGCGTAAATATTTATATTGGTGCGAATCCAAGAGTTACTCATGGAGTAAGGTTAGGATTCCTAGGATATTGTCTTTTCTACAAGAGGGTTTAGAAAAGGGCTTATCTGCTAGTTCGTTAAAGGACCAGTCAACACATTAGATTTGGATAATCAACAAATGCAAGATAACAAGACAATGCAATAGCACTTAGTCTGAACTTCAAATGAGTAGTAGATTTTTTTATAACAAATTTCAAAGTTATGTCTATTTCCACTCCCCTTGTACCATGTGATAGCAATCAGCCAATCACAAATGCATATACGTATAGTTTGTGAATTCTTGCACATGCTCAGTAGGATCTGGTGACTCAAAAATTGTAAATATAAAAGACTGTGCACATTTTTTTTAATGGAAGTAAATTGGAAAGTTGTTTAAAATTACATGCTGTATCTGAATCATGAAAATGTAATTTAACCTGAGTGTCCCTTTAAAGGGACAGATTTCTGCTCTGTCTATTCTTCTACACAAACGTCTGGCAGAAGTTCCAGACGTTCAGGCTTTTTGTCAGGCTTTGGCTAGGATTAAGCCTGTGTTTAAGACTGTTGCTCCGCCGTGGAGCTTAAACTTAGTTCTTAAAGTTCTTCAAGGTGTTCCGTTTGAACCCCTTCATTCCATTGATATTAAGCTGTTATCTTGGAAAGTTTTGTTTTTGATGGCTATTTCCTCGGCTCGAAGAGTCTCTGAGTTATCTGCCTTACATTGTGATTCTCCTTATCTGATTTTCCATTCAGACAAGGTAGTTCTGCGTACTAAACCTGGGTTCTTACCTAAGGTAGTTTCTAACCGGAATATCAATCAAGAGATTGTTGTTCCATCATTGTGTCCTAACCCTTCTTCAAAGAAGGAACGACTTTTGCATAATCTGGACGTAGTCCGTGCCCTGAAGTTCTATTTACAGGCAACTAAAGATTTTCGTCAAACTTCTTCCCTGTTTGTCGTTTACTCTGGACAGAGGAGAGGTCAAAAAGCTGCGGCTACCTCTCTCTCCTTTTGGCTTCGTAGCATAATACGTTTAGCCTATGAGACTGCTGGACAGCAGCCCCCTGAAAGAATTACAGCTCATTCCACTAGAGCTGTGGCTTCCACCTGGGCCTTTAAAAATGAGGCCTCTGTTGAACAGATTTGCAAGGCTGCGACTTGGTCTTCGCTTCATACCTTTTCAAAATTTGACACTTTTGCTTCTTCGGAGGCTGTTTTTGGGAGAAAGGTTCTACAGGCAGTGGTTCCTTCTGTTTAAAGTTCCTGCCTTGTCCCCCCCATCATCCGTGTACTTTAGCTTTGGTATTGGTGTCCCATAAGTAATGGATGACCCGTGGACTGAATACACTTCAAGAGAAATAAATTTATCAGGTAAGCATAAATTATGTTTTTCTCCCTTTTTCCCTATTCTTTAATAAATTTGTAAGTGATGCTGAAGTAGTGGCTAGAATAGTTGTTATAGACTGTGTTGGAACCTCTAATGGAGGAGTTTCAGGAACTATAGGTACAGTTGGGTTATCAGTAGAATCTTTCAGACTAGATTCACCAGACAAAATAGATGCAGAGGATGGAAGTTCACTAGGTGTGGTGGTCAAAATGGGTTCAGAGTTCATTGAAAGAAATATGCAGTGTTGCTACTTTTCTCAATGAATAAGACTTATTCTGTATGGTGTATTCTGTGTCTTACCCCTATTTTACTTTATAGCAATCTCTAACCAGCTATTCATACCAATATAACATCATAATAAAAAAACATCAACAGGTATTATAATTGTTCTGAGGACTGCTGGGTAATATGGGAATTGTTCAGAGTAATGTCACTGTTCTGTGTTGTTACTGTAGATGGATCATGATGCTGAATGCAGGGGTCTGGAGTACTGTTCACAGCGTCCGCTGTCTGTGTCTTTATGAGGCGTGCCCAGTCCTATGCATACTCTTCTTCTGTGTCTTTGTGAGAGGTGACTGGTATCTTGTCACCTGCTTCTCCCCTCTTTGGGCAGAGCTTGACACGTGAAGCGTGTATCCAGATATCCCTGTCGTCTGTCAGTACTGCAGTCCTTGTCACAGCTATTACGGTCACGGGTTTGCTGAACGGGAATCCTCCCTTCTTAGATCTATTCAATTGTCGAATGCAGACCAGGTCTCCAGGTTTGAAAAGATGTGTTGGTTCCTGTGCAGGAAGAGGTAAACGAGAGGACACATCACCATAGATGCCATTCAACTTTTCAATTAATTGCTTTACATATTGTTCCTTAATACACTCTAAATCACCATTCTTAATGATAAGCGGACCTTTTATCCATGGAGTTGGGAATGGTTTTCCCATTAGGACCTCAAATGGGGACAACCTAGTTGTCCGATTTGGGGTCATACGAATTTCTGCCAAAATTGCAGGTAAATACTGCTGCCATCTAACCCATGTACCAGCTGTTGCTTTTAAAAGTTTTTCCTTAATAGTACGATTCATTCTCTCTACCATTCCTGAGCTTTGAGGATGATATGGGATGTGAAAATGCCAATTAATTCGTAAACATTGTACTAACTCTTTTGTAACCTTACTTATAAAAGCAGGGCCATTATCAGAATTAATCTGGAGTGGGCAACCAAATCTGGGTATAATCTCAGTGGCTAATATCTTAGCAACCGTTTTTGCATCCTCTCTCTGTGTAATAAATGCTTCTGGCCATTTCGAGAATTGGTCAATTATGACGAGCAAATAAAACTGTTTACTGCCAGTCTTTGGCATATGTGTAAAATCAATTTGCAAGTGTGTAAAAGGTGCCGTAGGTGCAGGTAGATGATCATGCTTTGCCTTATTTGGAATAACTGTGTTTGCCTGCAAACAATATACACATCTGTTAATATATGATTTACAATGTTCATCTATTTTATTTATGTAAAAAGACTGCTTTAGTAAGTGTAATGTTGGCTTTATTCCCAGATGCCCCACACCATGAGCTTGTGCTATAAATAATGGAGCACTGGTTTCCGGTATGGCTACCTTCCCTTTGTTACAAAACAAACCATTCTCATCTAAAGTTAACCCTTTAGCTTCCCAAAAAGACATGTCACTTTCAGTGGCATGTCCCTGGAGTTCATGTAGCATGTGATCTGTGGGGCAGGAAGGGGGGGCTAATACAGCATACATTGAAACAGATATATGTGTTGCAAAAGCAGCTTCTTTAGCAATTCTGTCTGCCAGCGCATTACCCATAGAAATAGGATCAGTCCTATGTGTGTGTGCACAGCAATGAATGATTGTTATGTCTTTTGGGAGCTGTATTGCCTGCAACAGGTTATTAATGAGATTGGTATGAGATATGGTCTTGCCATCTGCTGAAACAAACCCACGCTGTTTCCAAATCATACCAAAATCATGCACAACCCCAAAAGCATAACGAGAGTCAGTGTAAATATTAACAGATTTATCCTTAAACATTTCACATGCCTTTGTGAGTGCTATTAGCTCTGCTGCCTGCGCTGAAGAATAGTTAATAGGTCCTGCATCTAGCACTATGTCTGGTAACTGTACAACAGCATATCCAGTTTTGTATACCCCATCACTAGGCTTAGAACAGGAGCCATCAACAAATACATTTTCTGCAAAGTCAAAAGGTTTATCTATTAAGTCAGCTCGTGGTGTTGTTATGTGATGTATTACCTCTATACAGTCATGGTCAGCTGTTAGATCTGGTGACCCCAATAGCATTGCATTAAGAATCTGAGCCGGACCTGAGTTGCTATTACTATATTTAATAGTGAGGTTAGTGTTATTTAACAATATACATTCATAACCAGAGAGCCTCTGGGCAGTCATATGTTGTGTAGTAACATTTTTTACAAGATGTAAAACTTGGTGACTTGTGTGTAGAATCACTGGGTGACCTAACGTGATTGTTTCAACCATCTCCACAGCCATGGCGCATGCCGCCAATGCTCAGTGACACGCAGGCATCCCGTGCACAGTTACTGGGACTACCTTGGAATAATAAGCTATGGGACGCAAAATGCACCCGCCATGTTCTTGGGCACAGACAGCAGCCATGGTTTTACAATTGTCCCTGACATACAAATGAAATGGTTTACAATAATCAGGTAGTCCTAAAGCAGGGGCACTAATAATGCTGGTCTTAAGTGCAATGTAGGATTTAGTCATTTCTGTTGTCCATTGTATACATTTTGGGTTTTCACTTTTTGTAGCTTGTCTTAGTATGGAATCATGATGGGAACACTCAGGAATCCATTGTCTGCAATAGTTTATCATCCCTAGAAAAGTAAGCATTTCTCCAACATTGGTGTGTCCGGTCCACGGCGTCCTCCTTACTTGTGGGATATCTCTTCCCCAACAGGAAATGGCAAAGAGTCCCAGCAAAGCTGGCCATATAGTCCCTCCTAGGCTCCGCCCACCCCAGTCATTCTCTTTGCCGTTGCACAGGCAACATCTCCACGGAGATGGTTAAGAGTTTTTTGGTGTTTAAATGTAGTTTTTATTCTTCTATCAAGTGTTTGTTATTTTAAAATAGTGCTGGTATGTACTATTTACTCTGAAACAGAAAAGGATGAAGATTTCTGTTTGTGAGAGGAAGATGATTTTAGCAGACAGTAACTAAAATCGATTGCTTTTTCCACATAGGACTGTTGAGATGAAGTAACTTCAGTTGGGGGAAACAGTTAGCAGACTTTTCTGCTTAAGGTATGACTAGCCATATTTCTAACAAGACCATGTAATGCTGGAAGGCTGTCATTTCCCCTCATGGGGACCGGTAAGCCATTTTCTTAGTCAAACAAACAGAATAAAGGGCTTAATATGGGCTAAAAAACTGGTAGACATTTTTATGGGCTAAATCGATTGCTTTATTTGGGCATTTTATTCATATTTATGCTGACAATTCGCATTTATAAACTTGGGGAACGTTTATTAAACGGCAGGCACTATGTTAGACACCTTTTCCAGTCAGGGGGCCTTCCTAGTTGTAGACTGAGCCTCATTTTCGCGCCATTACTGCGCAGTTGTTTTTTGAGAGCAGGGCATGCAGATGCATGTGTGAGGATCTGAAATTTGCTGGAAAAGCTTCTAGAAGGCGTCAATTGGTATCGTATTCCCCTCTGGGCTTGGTTGGGTCTCAGCAAAGGCTATAGCTGGGACTGTATAGGGGTTAAATTTGTAAACGGCTCCGGTTCCGTTATTTTAAGGGTTAAAGCTCTGGAATTTGGTGTGCAATACTCTTAATGCTTTAAGACACTGTGGTGAAATTTTGAACAATTCCTTCATACTTTTTCACATATTCAGTAATAAAGTGTTTTCTGTTTAAAATTTAAAGAGACAGTAACGGTTTTGTTTTAAAACATTTTTTGTGCTTTGTTGACAAGTTTAAGCCTGTTTAACATGTCTGTGCCTTCGGATAAGCTATGTTCTATACGTATGAAAGCCAATGTGTCTCCCCATTTAAATTTATGTGATAATTGTGCCATAGCGTCCAAACAAAGTAAGGACAGTACTGCCACAGATAATGAAATTGCCCAAGATGATTCCTCAGATGAGGGGAGTAAACATGATACTACATCATCTCCTACTGTGTCTACACCAGTTTTGCCCACACAGGAGGCCCCTAGTACATCTAGTGCGCCAATGCTTATTACCATGCAACAATTAATGGCTGTAATGGATAACTCCATAGCAAATATTTTATCCAAAATGCCTACTTATCAGAGAAAGCGCGATTGCTCTGTTTTAAACACTGAAGAGCAGGAGGGCGCTGATGATAATTGTTCTGTCATACCCTCACACCAATCTGAAGGGGCCATGAGGGAGGTTTTGTCAGATGGGGAAATTTCAGATTCAGGAAAAATTTCTCAACAAGCTGAACCTGATGTTGTGACATTTAAATTTAAATTAGAACATCTCCGCGCACTGCTTAAGGAGGTGTTATCTACTCTGGATGATTGTGACAACTTGGTCATTCCAGAGAAATTATGCAAGATGGACAAGTTCCTAGAGGTTCCGGTGCACCCCGACGCTTTTCCTATACCCAAGCGGGTGGCGGACATAGTAAATAAGGAGTGGGAAAAGCCCGGCATACCTTTTGTCCCCCCCCCTATATTTAAGAAATTATTTCCTATGGTCGACCCCAGAAAGGACTTATGGCAGACAGTCCCTAAGGTCGAGGGGGCAGTTTCTACTCTAAACAAACGCACTACTATTCCTATCGAAGATAGTTGTGCTTTCAAAGATCCTATGGATAAAAAATTGGAGGGTTTGCTTAAAAAGATTTTTGTACAGCAAGGTTACCTTCTACAACCCATTTAGTGCATTGTTCCTGTCACTGCAGCAGCGTGGTTCTGGTTCGAGGAACTAGAAAACTCGCTTAGTAGAGAGACTCCATATGAGGAGGTTATGGACAGAGTTCACGCACTTAAGTTGGCTAACTCTTTTATTTTAGATGCCGCTTTGCAATTAGCTAGATTAGCGGCGAAAAATTCAGGGTTTGCTATTGTGGCGCGCAGAGCGCTTTGGCTAAAGTCTTGGTCAGCGGATGTGTCATCCAAGACAAAATTGCTTAACATCCCTTTCAAAGGTAAAACTCTATTTGGACCAGAATTGAAAGAGATTATTTCAGACATCACTGGGGGAAAGGGCCACGCCCTTCCACAAGATAGGCCTTTCAAGGCCAAAAATAAGTCTAATTTTCGTTCCTTTCGCAATTTCAGGAACGGACCGGCCTCTAATTCTGCATCCTCTAAGCAAGAGGGTAATGCCTCACAACCCAAACCAGCCTGGAAACCGATGCAAGGCTGGAACAAGGGTAAGCAGGCCAAGAAGCCTGCCGCTGCTAACAAAACAGCATGAAGGAGTAGCCCCCGATCCGGGACCGGATCTAGTGGGGGGCAGACTCTCTCTCTTTGCTCAGGCTTGGGCAAGAGATGTTCAGGATCCCTGGGCGCTAGAAATAGTTTCTCAGGGTTATCTCCTGGAATTCAGGGAACTACCCCCAAGGGGAAGGTTCCACATGTCTCACTTATCCTCAAACCAAATAAAGAGACAGGCGTTCTTACATTGTGTAGAAGACCTGTTAAAGATGGGAGTGATACACCCAGTTCCAATAAAGGAACAAGGAATGGGATTTTATTCCAATCTGTTCGTAGTTCCCAAAAAAGAGGGAACTTTCAGACCAATTTTGGATTTGAAGATCCTAAACAAATTTCTCAGGGTACCATCGTTCAAGATGGAAACCATTCGAACGATTCTACCCACTATCCAGGAAAGTCAATTTATGACTACCGTGGATCTAAAGGATGCGTACCTACATATTCCTATCCACAAAGAACATCATCAGTTCCTAAGGTTCGCTTTTCTGGACAAGCATTACCAGTTTGTGCCCCTCCCATTCGGGTTAGCCACTGCTCCAAGGATTTTCACAAAGGTACTAGGGTCCCTTCTAGCGGTTCTAAGACCGAGGGGCATTGCAGTAGTACCTTACTTGGACGACATTCTAATACAAGCGTCGTCCCTGTCAAAAGCAAAGGCTCATACAGACATCGTTCTGGCCTTTCTCAGATCACACGGATGGAAGGTGAACATAGAAAAAAGTTCTCTGTCTCCGTCGACAAGAGTTCCCTTCTTGGAAACAATAATAGATTCCTTAGAAATGAGGATTTTTCTGACAGAGGTCAGAAAGTCAAAACTTCTAAGCTCTTGTCAGGTTCTTCATTCTGTTCCTCGTCCTTCCATAGCGCAGTGCATGGAAGTAGTAGGGTTGATGGTTGCAGCAATGGACATAGTTCCTTTTGCACAAATTCATCTAAGACCATTACAACTGTGCATGCTCAAACAGTGGAATGGGGACTATACAGACTTGTCTCCAATGATTCAAGTAGATCAGAAGACCAGAGATTCACTCCGTTGGTGGCTGACCCTGGACCATCTGTCCCAGGGAATGAGCTTCCGCAGACCAGAGTGGGTCATTGTCACGACCGACGCCAGTCTAGTGGGCTGGGGCGCGGTCTGGGAATCCCTGAAAGCTCAGGGTCTATGGTCTCGGGAAGAGTCTCTTCTCCCGATTAAACATTCTGGAACTGAGAGCGATATTCAATGCTCTCAGGGCTTGGCCTCAACTAGCAAAGGCCAGATTCATAAGGTTCCAATCAGACAACATGACGACCGTTGCGTATATCAATCATCAGGGGGGAACAAGGAGTTCCCTGGCGATGAAAGAAGTGACCAAAATAATTCAATGGGCGGAGGATCACTCCTGCCACCTGTCTGCGATCCACATCCCAGGTGTAAAAAACTGGGAGGCGGATTTTCTGAGTCGTCAGACATTCCATCCGGGGGAGTGGGAACTCCATCCGGAGATCTTTGCCCAAATAACTCAATTATGGGGCATTCCAGACATGGATCTGATGGCGTCTCGTCAGAACTTCAAGGTTCCTTGCTACGGGTCCAGATCCAGGGATCCCAAGGCGAGTCTAGTAGATGCACTAGTAGCACCTTGGACCTTCAACCTAGCTTATGTATTTCCACCCTTTCCTCTCATTCCCAGGCTGGTAGCCAGGATCAATCAGGAGAGGGCCTCAGTGATCTTGATAGCTCCTGCGTGGCCACGCAGGACTTGGTATGCAGACCTGGTGAATATGTCATCGGTTCCACCATGGAAGCTACCTTTGAGACAGGACCTTCTTGTTCAGGGTCCATTCGAACATCCAAATCTGATCTCCCTCCAGCTGACGGCTTGGAGATTGAACGCTTTATTCTATCGAAGCGTGGGTTTTCAGATTCTGTGATAGATACTCTGGTTCAGGCCAGAAAACCGGTAACTAGAAAGATTTACCATAAAATATGGAAAAGATATATCTGTTGGTGTGAATCCAAAGGATTCCCATGGAATAAGATAAAAATTCCTAAGATTCTCTCCTTTCTACAAGAAGGTTTGGAGAAAGGATTATCTGCAAGTTCTCTAAAGGGACAGATCTCTGCTTTATCTGTCTTACTACACAAAAGACTGGCAGCTGTGCCAGATGTTCAAGCATTTGTTCAGGCTCTGGTTAGGATCAAGCCTGTTTACAGACCTTTGACTCCTCCCTGGAGTCTAAATCTAGTTCTTTCAGTTCTTCAAGGGGTTCCGTTTGAACCTTTACATTCCATAGATATTAAGTTACTATCTTGGAAAGTTTTGTTTTTGGTTGCAATTTCTTCTGCTAGAAGAGTTTCAGAGTTATCTGCTCTGCAGTGTTCTCCGCCCTATCTGGTGTTCCATGCAGATAAGGTGGTTTTGCGTACTAAGCCTGGTTTTCTTCCTAAGGTTGTTTCTAACAAAAATATTAACCAGGAGATAGTTGTACCTTCTTTATGTCCGAATCCAGTTTCAAAGAAGGAACGTTTGTTACACAATTTGGACGTAGTCCGTGCTCTAAAATTCTATTTAGAGGCTACAAAAGATTTCAGACAAACATCTTCCTTGTTTGTTGTTTATTCTGGTAAAAGGAGAGGTCAAAAAGCGACTTCTACCTCTCTTTCCTTTTGGCTTAAAAGCATCATCCGATTGGCTTATGAGACTGCCGGACGGCAGCCTCCTGAAAGAATCACAGCTCACTCCACTAGGGCTGTGGCTTCCACATGGTTCTTCAAGAACGAGGCTTCTGTTGACCAAATATGTAAGGCAGCGACTTGGTCTTCACTGCACACTTTTGCCAAATTTTACAAATTTGATACTTTTGCTTCTTCGGAGGCTATTTTTGGGAGAAAGGTTTTGCAAGCTGTGGTGCCTTCCGTTTAGGTAACCTGATTTGCTCCCTCCCTTCATCCGTGTCCTAAAGCTTTGGTATTGGTTCCCACAAGTAAGGATGACGCCGTGGACCGGACACACCAATGTTGGAGAAAACAGAATTTATGCTTACCTGATAAATTACTTTCTCCAACGGTGTGTCCGGTCCACGGCCCGCCCTGGTTTTTTAATCAGGTCTGATGAATTATTTTCTCTAACTACAGTCACCACGGTACCATATGGTTTCTCCTATATATATTTCCTCCTGTCTGTCGGTCTAATGACTGGGGTGGGCGGAGCCTAGGAGGGACTATATGGCCAGCTTTGCTGGGACTCTTTGCCATTTCCTGTTGGGGAAGAGATATCCCACAAGTAAGGATGACGCCGTGGACCGGACACACCGTTGGAGAAAGTAATTTATCAGGTAAGCATAAATTCTGTTTTCTTACCTGAAAATTTTTAAAATTGACTTTCTTTTCTAAATTGCGGGCTGTTAGGCTCGCGGGAGCGCAAAATGCTATAATTTATTGCGTCATTTTTGGCGCGAGAATCACGTTTGTTGACGTAATGACATAATTTCCGGCATCTTAGTTGGCGCCAGATTTTTTACATTATTTAAGTCATTATTTCTTTTTGCTTCTGGTTTCCAGAGGCTTATTCTGCATTTTTCCCATTCCTGAAACTGTCATATAAGGAAATTGATAATTTTGCTTTATGTGTTGTTTTTCTATTACATATTGCAAGATGTCTCAATCTGACCCTGTCTCAGAATCTACTTCTGGAATGCTGCTGCCTGATGTTGGTTCTACCAAAGCTAAGTGCATTTGTTGTAAACTTGTGGTAACTGTTCCTCCAGCTGTAGTTTGTGTTGTCATGATAAACTTTCAAAAGCAGACAATATTTCCATTGGTAGTAATCGATTACCTGTTGTTGTTCCTTCAACATCTAATGTTCAGGATATTCCTGTTAATGTTAGAGAATTTGTTTCTAATTCTATTCAGAAGGCCCTGTCTGTTATACCACCTTCTAATAAACGTAAAAGGTCTTTTAAAACTTCTCATAAATTCGATGAATTTTTAAATGACTCACAGCATTCTGATTTATCTATCTCTGATGAGGATCTCTCTGGTTCAGAAGATTCTGCCTCAGATATTGACACTGACAAAACTTCATATTTATTTAAAATGGAGTATATTCGTTCTTTATTAAAAGTGGTGTTGATTGCATTAGATATGGAGGAGACTAGTCCTCTTGATATTAAAACCAGTGGTTTTTCCAGTTCCTGATGCTATTTCAGATGTAATTTCTAGGGAATGGAATAGTCTGGGTACTTCATTTACTCCTTCTTCAAGGTTTAAGAAACTGTATCCTTTGCCGACTGATAGATTAGAGTTTTGGGAAAAGATCCCCAAAGTTGATGGGGCTATCGCTACTCTTGCAAAGCGTACTACTATTCCTACAGCAGATAGTACTTCTTTTAAAGATCCTTTAGATAGGAAGCTTGAATCTTATCTATGGAAGGCTTATTTATGTTCAGGTCATCTTCTTAGGCCTGTTATTTCTTTGGCTGATGTTGCTGCGGCTTCAACTTTTTGGTTGGAAACTTTAGCGCAACAAGTACCAGATCCTAATGTGTATAGCATTGTTAAGCTAATTCAACATGCTAATAATTTCATTTGTGATGCCATTTTTGATATCATTAGAATTGATGTCAGGTATATGTCTTTAGCTATTTTAGCTAGAAGAGGTTTATGGCTTAAATCTTGGAATGCGGATATGACTTCTAAGTCAACGTTGCTATCTCTTTCTTTCCAAGGTAATAAATTATTTGGTTCTCAGTTGGATTCTATTATTTCAACTGTCACTGGGGGAAGGGAGCTTTTTAGCCTCAGGATAAAAAATCTAAGGGTAAATTTAGGGCTGCTAACCGTTTTCGTTCCTTTCGTCAGAATAAGGAACAGAAACCTGACCCTTCCCCTAAAGGAAGGGTTTCCAATTGGAAGCCTTCTCCAGTCTGGAATAAGTTATCCGGGGTAATTGTGCCAGTTCCATATCTGGAACGGGGTCTGGGGTTTTATTCAAATCTGTTCATTGTTCCAAAGAAAGAGAATTCTTTCAGACCAGTTCTGGATCTAAAAATTTTGAATCTTTATGTAAGAATACTGAACTGTGAGAGTTTCCGGTGGGAGGAGCTGTTCAGTAGAGCACGCTGAGGCTGGTGTGTGATACTGAGTACGGAAAGCTGTATGCATCATCCTCCTGTGGCCATTTCTCCCGCTGTTGGTGTTGATAGCACCCTAGGGAGCTGGGCAAATCCATTTCGGCCCCGGCAGGAAACCCCCAAGTGACTACAAACGGCTTTCAGTCTGAGCCGCAACTTCACTGGGCTGTGAAAGAGCCGATTAAGCTAAAGCAGGTATCCATACCCTAAAGCCGGCATCCATACCCACCTTACAAAATGTGAAAACCCAGCTGGCGGTGGCATATCTGGTGGAGTGTGGGAGGCTCGTGCTGCCAGAGGGTTACAGGGTGTCGGGAGCGGATCGGTGGCCTGGGCGCCGTTGGAGCAAAGAGGAGAAAGTTGTGCCCGTTGTGGGGTGGTTCTGCCTCCTAGGGCACTGCTAGTGTGACGGACTCCCCCGGCCCACTTCGAGTCATTGTACCCGGTATGTGCTAAACCGGGGATACATCAGAAGAAGGGCTCTGACCAATCCAGGAACAGTATTGAGGTCGAGCCTCTTTGGTTAACCAATAGAGGATTGGAGGTGTGTGAGGGCACTGACGCCACGCTCTCTACGCAGACGGAACTTGTACAGACCCGCAGAGCAGCACAGGGTGCATCATAGTTGAAGAGGAGAGCAGACTTCTAGTTCCCAGCCAAAACAGGCTCATGAGAGTTGAGCGAAGCGGGCAGTATTTGTAAGTTATTAACTTTACTATATCAATTTGGTCGGGAGGCCTGTGATACAGCCGCAATTGCTGTGCAGAGGAGAGGCCGCCGTGCCACCATATGGAAATAAGTCCTGATGCCCCTATACTTATCGGAAACTTGGAATAAGAGTTGTCTGAAAGAGGGGAAACATCTCTAGAGTTAACTTTTTGAGCTATTGTGGTAGCGGAAAATATCCCTTGAAATAACTGGCTGGCATATCAGGCATATAGTGCCGTGGAAAAAGTTTAAGTTACTACGGAAGAGCAAGCCATAGAACTTTCAAACTCTGAAGTGAGGGTTAAAACCTTAATTGGACATCCCTAAATATTATATATGAAAGAAATATATTGTATGGTAATTGTTGTCAAGTTGAAACTCAGGGGGATATATAGCTTGTTTAAACCTGTGTTATTCTGCTAAACAAGTTATACTAAATGTTATTATATGAAGGAAAGGTATCCGGAATATTTTTTTTTTTTCTTTTGAGTCAGTTTGCTAGCTTATGTCCTGCTCTGTTTCTCAAATATGGTTACATGTGTTTTGTGTCATATAAATCTTAATGTGCTGTTTTTTCTCCTGGGAGTCCGGTGTTTGGAGCTAGGGAATTAACACTGGTTAAGTAAGGTGACACTAATCTAGCATACAAGTATTTCTTAATCAAGAACGCTATAAGGGAAGTGGACGGCCCTCTGTGTTTGATATATTATTGTTAAGAGGATGAGTCCAATGGCAATATTAGAAGGTAATCTAACTGGTTAAAGTAATAGATATAGTACAGGCTTTTATTCACTAGCAACACTACCAAAGTAACACAATTTAAGTTTGTTTCACACCAAGGCTTTATAATAAAAATCACAAAAAAAAAAAAAAGGGAAGGGAAAAAAGGGGAAAAGGGAGAAATAGCCACACACAGGTTTTTGTTTGCTGTTAACAATTTTTTTTTTTTTTTTTGCAGGTTTATACCTGATAATGTACACTTGATTTGTTTTTTCTGCACTACCCTTAATGGAAAGATTTATCACTCAGGTGAAATCTAATTCACCCAAAATGCCTGTAAAAGCAAAAGACAAAAAAAGTAAAATGATGGATACCAGTATAGATAGTGTAATAGAATCTAATAAAATGCCTTTCAACTCACAAATATTGATTTCACAGTTAACAGAGGTATTCTCCCCACAATTTGAAGCGATAAAGAAAGAGCTAGGGACTATCTCTTCTGAATTAGTCACCCTATCCGCTGAAGTAAGGCAGTTTTCGGTTAGACTAACAGAGGCAGAAACCAGAATCTCTGATGTAGAGGATGTAACTCATATACATGAAGACCTAATTCAGAAACAAGAAACTAAAATTAAAAGTATGCAGATTCGCCTGGAGGATCTTGAGGATCGCTCCAGGCGTAATAATATCAGGATAGTGGGCCTGCCAGAAATACCAGAGTATGACGATCTAATGAAATTTACCGCAATTACATTACCACAAGCATTAGGGATGTCCCCGCAGTTGTTACCATTGGCAATAGAGAGAGCTCATAGGGTGGGCCCAAAGAATTCCTCCCGGGATGGGGTCTTGAAGAACAGAATCTGTGTTTTCAAATTACTAAAATTCCAAGATAAGATTGAAATTTTGAGATTATTTAAAAAAAATGATCCTCCTATCTTTGGAAAGAGCAGGATCTTGTTGTTTCAAGACTTCTCCTTTGAGACCTCCTCAAAGAGAAAATTAATGGCCCCATACTGTACGCAACTGATAAATAGGGGGATAAAAGCTCGCCTGGTCTACCCGGCAAGTATAATTGTAGATGATAAAGGTGCCAGATATGTCTTTGACAAGGTGGAAGAAGTCAAAAAATATATAGAGACTGGGTAATTATTAGAATACTTACAAGGAAAAGGTGTGTACTATTTTGAGTCTGGTGTAAATAATAGATACTTTATGGTAAACAGAAATAGTGAAGTTGTTATTTTTGCATTTTATGTGCTTTTTTTTTTTTTTTTTCCTCTCGCTCTCCCTTCTCCCCCTCTTACCCTATCCGCCCCTGGTGGGTGTCCCTCCCCGCCCTCTCCCTGGGCAGTGCTATGCGAGTGGTTATTAGATGAGCGAAGGACTTAAAATTCTTTCTTGGAAGGTGGGGGGGATAACCTCCCCCATTAAGCGTAAATTAGTTATCAAAACATTAGCTAGTTATAAACCTGATGTGGATCTCCTGCAGGAGACTCATCTTAATGAGCAAGAAGCAGCAAAATTAAAAATAAAATGGGTGGGGGAAGTTGTCTCCACATCCGGGTTATATAGAAAGCGTGGGGTCGCTATTCTCTTTCATAAAGAATTCGATTATAAATTAATTAAAGTAGAAATAGACCCGGCAGCCAGATTTATTCTTCTTCAGATACAATTGAAAAATATGAAATTGGTTATATGTAATATATATGCTCCAAATGAGTTTTCGATTGCTTTCTGGGAAGGAATAAAACTGAAGTTATTTCCGTTGGTTTCCGAGAATTTGATACTAGGAGGGGATTTTAACGCAACTCTTTGTCCAGAGTTAGATAGATTCTCAAAAAAAATAAAATGCGCCATAATAGAAATGCTAAATTTTTAAGACAATTCTGCTCAAAGTTGAAATTAGTGGATGTATGGCGGTTTAAAAATCCTGATGTAGTTGCGTTCTCATGTGAATCAAAAACACATTGTACTTTCTCTAGAATAGACTTTTTTTAATCTCGGAAACACTAGTGTTGCAGGACCTAGAGAGTGCAATGGGAGATTTCTGTGTCTCAGATCATGCTATTATCTCATTAACATTTCTCTCAGGTAATAAAGAAAAGTGTAAAGTACCGAGATTTATTTTTCCCGCCACCTATACACTAATTCGAAATTTGTTAATTTTTTAAAAATTTGAGTATAGGAAAGAAAAAGAATAGAGCGCGAGAAACTCAAATCACAAATAAAGTTAAGAACTCCTATAGAAAATACTACTTAAACCCGACAGTGGCTAATTGGGGAAAATATAGAGACAATAGAAAAGAAAGAAATCTGTTTCTAAAACAAAAATTAGTAGAAGAGGAAACAAAGATGGGCGGAGCCAGCTGTCTAACTAGCCGGACGCACATTGTGTGAGCTCCGGCTCTGGAACCTGATAGTAGAGGGAAAAAATATGATTTAATATGAGTTTGCAATATTACTGAAGACCCCATCCTATAGCCTACTACCATCCTAGTGTGGGCACCTTCGCATGTTGTTCCAGTCTAATATAAGACCCACAACGCAACAACGGACGCACAACCATGGAGGCTTAGAGTCGGCCACAGTGAATATACCGGACCACAATACCTACATAGCGAGTCTCTATGTGTACCCAAACTACTGATCTAAAGTTCGGGAGCAGTTTTAACAGCTATTTCAGTGGCATTATTGATTTTTATGGAAGGAAAGATGGCGGCGGCTATGGACTGGGAGTTGGCAGCCCGGGGCTGTATCGAGTCGGCCTTCCGGCTTCTTGAGACACAAATGATCAAGCTTTTCGCTACCAACGGCTGTAGCCTATCAACCCAGATAATACTGAAACAGGCTGAACTGTATCCATCTGCCGACACATATAGCACTAGAGCGGTGGCCCCGCTCTACATTGAAATGCCGCACCCACAACTACAAGCCCATTTCTTGAGGAGAACTGACCACCAAAAACCTTACCTCTCAGGTGCCTCTGAAAATTCTTGCTTACTGGGGGCTGGCAGTAGCCCCGGATCTGTATCGGCACCTCACCTTTTGGGCGACCCTCAGCAGCAGAACGCACGCACCGGGGGAGAGACTTTGTGTGAATGCGGGAACATCTGCACTAGCGAGGCCTCTTTCCTAGCAGTGCCTCTGAGTTTTGTATTTGCGGGGACATTAGTTCCTTACAGACGGGACTTACAATACGCTACTGAGGCAGGCTGGCTTATGATGACATCTCCTACTACACCTAGCTTCAAATCTGGCATCGGTTGAAGACTCTCTGTGTGTTTACACCGACACCGGCCATCATATCAGGGCTATGTTTGCTGAACTGAACATCAAAGCTCGGTAGAGACTCTGGTTACGTTCCTTGATGACATATACCTGTCTATGTTCAATGTTGGCCTTTGGGCCGGTGTCAACTGTGCTCTTATTATGGGCTATTGAGGCTATGTTATAACATTCAATACGCTCTGATGTTTTTCTTTATGCTTGCTATTAATTGAATCTGTTATCACCACGATATATCTTAGATAGACATTGCACTGTCTTCCTATATGCACTCCTAACTGTTAAGTATGCCACATATTCCTCTGTGTTAGCCAGTTGTTTATTGTCCCTCCAATCTAAAGTGACCCTTACTGCAGTGTTTAACTGCTTTACATTCTAGTCATAGCTTGTCAAATATATAGAGGGTGTTCCCCCAATACATTGAACTTTATTTTAAGACAAGACCTGCTTTACTGTTCACATGATATGTGGAATGAGGGATATTCCACACCTCAGTACTTCTGTTTAAATGTTTCTTTGCTAATATCTACTATAATTGTTATTCTAACAGTATGCTTTAAATGTTCTTTGCTTAATATGATTTAGACTTGTGGAGCTGCCGCTATAAGTACATAGGACTCTAATGTTCCATATTATTTTTTAAATGGTTAATTTTCTCCCAAACATGACAATGGCAAAGAGTTTGGCTGCTAACTTTTGTGACTGTTCTACTCCTCATGCTGAATATACTCTTACACCTCCCATTTAGTTAGTTCTCGTGAACCTAATCTGTACACAGCTCTATCATGTTAATATTAACACCACCCTTTTTCTACTGCACTATCAAGGTCTTATGTAGAGGCTCTGGAGTATTACCTTCATGCAGCATTTCTGCCTTAATTATTCAGTTACCTATATCGCAGAGGGTATAGACTTAGAATTATATTGGATTCTCCTGTACTTTATTTATCCATGTGCACTCAAGACTCTCAACTATTAACCTATTGTTATAGTCACAATTTTAGGAGTTATAGTTTGCTTAGTGAACCGTTGTTTGCATAAATGTCATGAGTGCTGCCCTTCAAACTAGAGCTCTCGTATTGTTTAGAATAGGTTCCTGCTGTGGGGTATAGGGCCCGTACCCTGCTAGCAGGTCTAATAAACCCATATAGAGAATAGAAAATAAGTACTGAATGTTGTAGAGATAAACATCATAGTTTTTTCACACTGAGGTAACACTACCCTGGTTTATGGAAACTCCAACCCTATAGTATCTCTCGAGAATCTACCTATTATAATTTTATCTATATGTACACAGATGAAGCACAGCATATTTCTTCCCCTCTAAGCATATGGTACACTGATAAATTCATTCTCAAGCCGGGCTTAAGCTACCTTAGCGGCAGGACTGGTTTGTGCTCTTTCTTATACTTGCAACTCCCCACGACCAATCTATACCCTCTCTCTCCTCCCCCCCCCCATGTAATGAGTCCCCTAGCAATAGGTGAACTAACTATGCGGTTTCTCTCGTTTATACCGCACCTTTATCACTCCCTTAGTTCTCATTCTCTTTTACACAATGCCATAGCCTGGGTTCCTTCCTTTCTACCCGGATCAGCTGGTCTGATCACCAACGCTTACCATCTAAGCCCCCATTACTAAAAGTACATGTCAGGGGCCTCCCTTACGACCACAGAAAGCAGAACAAAACCTGGAAGTGCCCCCACTCGATAGTTAGAAGGTTGCCCTATGGATCACAGACATTACTAAGGGAGTTCATATCTCATCCTACTTTATAGCACAGAACCCATTACATCCCACACTATATATCATATCCTGTACTTGTTCCTTAGCTTTAGGGATGGTTGAACTTATGTGTTAAAGTTAAAAAAGAAAAGAGATTTCACTAAATCTAGTCCATTCGCTTATTTGGCTGTTCAACAAAGGCGTCATTTATAATTCTACATATGTAAACGTTTCTGCAAAAGAGTTCTTACAGATCCCTACGTCTCAGTTTCACAAACGCCTTGTAAAGCTTATTACATACCATGTCAACTTACATATACTATGTGTAACTTCTGTTAATGTAAATGGACAAAAGTTTGTTTTTGCTGCTGTTTGTATTTGAAATCTCAATAAAAAATTATTTAAAAAAAAAAAAAAAAAAAAAGAAATAGATAACGGGAAGCAAGATATGTTTTGGAATACGATAAAGGTACCTAAAATATCCTGTGATGATCTAACTATAATTAATGTCCCGATTTCTATGCAAGAAATTAGTAAAGCAATAGATAATCTAAAGCTGAACAAAGCAGCAGGTCTGGATGGATTTCCTGCAGAGTTTTATAGATGCCTAAATAGTGATATACTCTTGATATTAGAAAAACTTTTTAATTCTTATTTCTGTACACAGTCCTATTTCAAGTTATTTCTCCGCAGCAAATATTTCGCTTATCCTAAAGAAGTATAAAAATGCGGAAGATCCAGCCTCATATAGGCCAATTTCAGTTTTAAATATAGACTATAAAATATTAATGTCTATTATTGCATCTAGATTATCTACATGTCTGCATAAAATTATTCATCCAGATCAAACCTGATTTATGGCAGACAGGAATCCTTTTAAAAATATCCGTAAATTGGTTAATATTTTGGATTATGCTTGGAACATAGATAAGGATAAGCAGGAACCTTTATGGCAGGATGTTGCTATCCTCTCTTTAGACGCTGTTAAAGCGTTTGACTCAATTGTGTGGGAGTACTTATTTCGAGCATTAGATCAATTTGGATTTAAAGGGGAATTTGTACAATTTATTAGTAGATTATATCATAACCCTATATCTTTTATATTGGTTAATGGGAAAATATCCCCTAAAATAACATTGCAAAGAAGGACTAGACAGGGGTGTCCCCTGTCTCCGTTACTGTTTAATATTGCGTTGGAACCCCTTGCAATCCGTTTCAGAGAAGTTCTATCTGGAGTCCCAGTTGGTACACAGTCTCTTAAAATGCTATTATATGCAGACGACGTGCTTGTTTTTTTGGTGAATATACAGTATTCCATACCAACGGTTCTTCAAATTCTGAAAATCTTTAGTTCTTTTTCAGGGTACAGGATAAATTTAGAAAAGAGTGAATTAATGTATTTAAATAATTCTCAGACAGTAGTACCTAATATTCCATTTAAGCAAGTTGACGCGATTAAATATTTAGGGCTAGTCCTGCATAAAGACCCCAGTTTTTGGTATAAAGCTAATTATGAGCCACTCTTTCGAAAAATCAATTTAGACTTACATCTTTGGGCAGCATTCCCATTGTCTCTGACTGAATTAAATCTATTATTTTTCCTCGCTTGCTGTACCCATTGCAGAATCTACCTTTATTTATCCTAAATAAGGATTTGAAATTAATTAATGCTTTATTCTCCAAATTCATTTGGAATAATAAAAAGCCTCAAATTGCTTTAGGAAAATTAATGCAAAAGGTGGACGTAGCAGGATTAGCATTGCCCAACCTCAAGCTTTATAATCTAGTCGCTCTGGTTAAAATAGCGATAGATTGGCTCGCAGGATCCAACTTAGTATCATCTGAGGAGATTGAAACTTTTTTAATTGCCCCGTTCTCTTTAAAGGCCATTTTACACTCTTCAATACAGAAGTTGCCGCAGAATATTAGCTGCCTCATTTCTATTAAAAAAATTGTACATGCTTGGCATAAATTTTGTACAGCTTTAGATCTAGATTTTTCCTATTCTGAATTTCTACCTATTTTAGGTAATCCAAGTTTTCTCCCAGGGTTATACCAAAAAATATTTAAAGATTGGGCTGGAAAAGGCTTGCAATTTGTAAAACAAATTTTGTACGAAAATTACCAAATATTGTCAGTAGAAGATATTTTTAGCAAATATGGGATTCCTAGGTCTGGCTTATTTGCTTACTTCCAAATTCGACACTTTATCGCAGCTCAGAAGTGGCGTGCCCCTAGTATAATGGCGTGGCCGGACATCAAGCTATGTATACAAAAATTTACCGCAGGAGATGCGTCAATTTCTCTGTTGTATGATATCATGCTCAATAAACAGAGCCAGTTTATTAAGGATAACTTATGTAAAACTTGGTCCTTTGTAACTCCCTTAGTGGAACATGAAACAATTAATCAGAGTTTTAAGTCCATGTCTCATATGAAATTGATTAATAGTTTCTATCTTTCACCATGGAAAATATCTAAGTTTTATCCTTCTGTGCCTAATCTCTGTCCGCGTTGTGCACATGGTAGGGCGGATTTACTTCATATGTTTTGGACATGCCCTAAAGTTAGACAACTCTGGCTGAAAATTATCTTTTGGTTTAATAAATTATACAAAGTAACAATAGGTTTATCTGCGGTAGATATTATCTTTCTCTGCCCTCCAAATGATGCTATTAATTGTAATACCATAAATAATTTAAATACAATTATATTGGCAGTTAGACACTGTATACTGAAAAATTGGAAAGCTAAGAATAGCGGGGGGCTAGCTTTGGTTTTTAAAATATTACTAGATCAAATAGTATTTGAATCGTATCACTTATACGATGCTGCAGAGAAAAGAATTCAGAAATTTTTGTGGAAGTGGTCTCCTGTTATACTATCTTATCTCACTTTGTCGCAAAAATTGATTCTCTCCCCTTTCTTATCATCAGTGAGTTTTGCGGAATTGACATTATTAAATGTATTTCTGCATAGTTGGTTGGAGCGGCCTGGTGGGGAGTGACGGGGGGGGGGGGGGATACCGCGGTGGTGGGGGGGGGGAGAGAGAGGAAAATGTTGTGTGCTTTTTTTTTTTTTTTTCTTTTCTTTCTTTCTGTGATACTGAAACTTTATTTTTAATTTTTCGAGCTAGGATGAAAAAACCTGTGGTGTATCTTTGTTGTTATTTATGTCATAGGAGCTGCGTCTCCAACAAATATTGTGTACAATATTTTCATTTTCTTTTTGTTGTATGTGGAAAAAAAATCTGATAAATAAAAGATTTAAAAAAAAGAGAAAGAAAGGAAGAAAAGAAAAAAAAAAAGAATACCAACATTCAAAATGGTGACTTTAAGGACTATTCTGCCTTTTGTTCAGCAAGGGCATTATATGTCCACAATAGACTTACAGTATACATATCTTCATATTCCGATTCATCCAGATCACTATCAGTTCCTGAGATTCTCTTTTTTTAGACAAGCATTACCAATTTGTTGCTCTTCCTTTTGGCCTAGCAACAGCTCCAAGGATCTTTTCAAAGGTTATCGGTGCCCTACTCTCTGTAATCAGAGAGCGGGGTATTGCGGTGTTTCCTTATTTGGACGATATCTTGGTACTTGCTCAGTCTTTACATTCTGCAGAATCTCACACGAATCAACTAATGTTGTTTCTTCAAAGACATGGTTGGAGGATCAATTTACCAAAAAGTTCCTTGATTCCTCAGACAAGGGTAACCTTTTTAGGATTCCAAATAGATTCAGTATCCATGACTTTGTCGCTAACAGACAAGAGACGTCTGAAATTGGTCTCAGCTTGTCGGAACCTTCAGTTTCAATCATTCCCTTCAATAGCTATGTGCATGGAGGTTTTAGGTCTCATGACTGCAGCATCGGACGCAATCCACTTTGCTCGTTTTCACATGAGACCTCTTCAGCTTTGTATGCTGAGCCAATGGTGCAGGGATTATACAAGGATATCACAATTAATATCATTAAATCCCAATGATCGATGATCTCTGACTTGGTGGTTAGATCACCATCGTTTGGTTCAGGGGGCCTCTTTTGTTCGTCCAACCTGGACTGTGATTACTAAAGATGCAAGTCTTTCATGTTGGGGAGCTGTCTGGGGATCTCGGACAGCGCAGGGGGTTTGGAAATCTCAAGAGGCGAGATTACCAAACAATATTTTAGAACTCTGTGCGATTCTCAGAGCTCTTCAGTTTTGACCTCTTCTGAAGAGAGAACCGTTTATTTGTTTTCAGACAGACAATGTCACAACCGTGGCGTATGTCAATCATCAAGGTGGGACTCAGAGTCCTCAAGCTATGAAAGAAGTATCTCGGATACTTGCATGGGCGGAATCCAGCTCCTGTC